>NC_064622.1:437459890-437762921 GCF_023898315.1 Schistocerca nitens
TCCTCCGACCTTTGAACCTACTCGTCCAGTCAGTTATAAAATGATGAACCAGAACATTATGACCACTGCCCAGCGCGACGTTTGATGCCGCCTGCTGGCGTTGCGGGCACGTGACCAAAGTATGTATGTAGAGCAGACATGGATGGGAGATCACCCTAGCGGAGACATGGGCTGCAAATGGGGGAATCCATTGAGATAAGCGACTTCGACCAAGGGCAGATTATTACTACGCAGAGCCTATGAACAAGTGTCTCGGAAACAGAGAAGCTGGTCGGATGTTCACGTTCTACTATCGTGAGCATCTACGAAAAGAGGTAGAAGGACAGTGAAGCTACCACTAAGCGCTAAATGGTTGGACGTCTACGACTCTTCAAAGAAAGTGGGTTTCGGAGACTTGGCTGCTCTGTCAAGTAGGATGGCTGGTGATCTGTGGCATCTCTGCCGAAAGAGCACAATGCTGGTGCACACACAAGTGTTTCGGAGCACACCGTTCAATGTACATTGTTGAAAATGGAGCTCTACAGCAGACCATCGCTACATGTTCATATGTCGACCCAACTACATCGTCAATTACGATGCTGTGAGCACGGGACCATCGGGATTCGACCGTCGATCAATGGAAACGTGTCGGCTCTTCATGTGAATCACATTTTGCTACACCAGGTTGAAGTCCTCTCCGGAAACGCCGTCACCGGGGTGAACGGCGATTCGAAACGTGCAGGGCACCAATGACGCAGGCTGGTGGGAGCAGTATTATGTTATGGGAGACATTCTCTTGCGCTTGCATGGGACCTGTCATTTTTCAGTAACATAACTGTACCTGGCTCGGAGTCAGAACCATGCTGTAATGATTCGAGGAGCATTACAGTGAACTCACGTTGATGTCTTGGCGACTATATTCGCTTGATGTAAATCCTGATCTCCATCGAACCCCATCACTGCGTACGCAAATCAGTGGCCCATTATTTACACCAATTACTTAACCTGTGCGTAGACATCTAATGCCACATATCTACCAACAAACCATTGTTTCTCTGATACGCAGGATCAATGATGTATTTCGTTCCAAAGAAGGACAAACAAGCAGCAGGTCTCAAAAGAAATCAGAGTATGAGGACCAACAGTTCAACATGGACTCCGAACCACGTTCCAATTCGGCATCTTTTTTTCATTTTTTTTTTCTTTTTTACATCAACAAACAGTATTAGAGGTGAAAGAAGTGACAGATCAGAATTTTAGGACTGATTGGATATCGAACCCAAGAGTGTCTGGTATTTTACCACTGAGCCAACTTACCAAGTTGAATATAGATGGTGCAACTTCCGTCTTGTTTGTGTAGTGCAGCAGGATTTATTCCAAACCAAAAAATTCTTATATCTTTTAACTATCGTTAAATGTAGCATACCAGTTCACTGCAATCTCAAGGAATACAATGCTATTTGGTCTACAATAAAACTAATAGTAATTTATTTACCCAGTCTATGTTGAGGTTTACTATTAATGAGACCCAGAGAATGGCTGAAAGGGTCTTTTGTTTATCAGATTACAAGAGCACGATTATAAAAATCATCATCATCATCATAATTATCAAAAGAATTAAACTGTCTCTGGTTTCTTCCGCCAGCACGTATTTTCCTGTGTCGATCTTTGCTTTGGCTGACCGATCTGTTCCATCTTTTGATTTACTCCTCAACAGTGGTGTTATGGATTCTTTCATTATTGTTAGGTATTCTTTCCGGTTGTTTGTGTGTTTCAGTGTTTCTTCATTCAAGTTAAATATGTTTAATTTTTCCTGATGCCTTCACTTCTCTTTCTAATAACTAATGTTTAGCCAACTACTGCTCTGAGAAAACTCATCTCTTCATTTTTCGTACAGCTGATCTGTCGGTTAGCAAGTGTCCAACATTCATGTTCAATATTCACATCAATTCAACAACGTTGGTACTACCATTACTGTATACAGCTTAAGCAATGTGTCCTGCTACTTTTAAAAGGCCATCTAATTGTGTCACATGGACACTGAAATTACTGTAGCTTTCCAGCCACAGCCAAGAGCGAGGAATATTTAATTTGATCAACTGCTTTGTTATGAATGACTGTTTTGACTTTAAGTGTTCTTATCCTCTAAACGTTATCACTTTTCTTTTTAATGTGGAGAAATTTAAATTATAGTCATTCGCAACTTTCACAAGCAGGCACAGCCCAAGTCAAAGATCATCTTCTGCTGCAGCTTAAATAATTTAGTCATCCATGTGCAGATAATTCACAATTATATAACAAATATATCATAATATCCTCTTGCCTTTTTACTTACTAGTGTAGATAAAGCTGTTTTCAGATCCCAGGTTTTTACTGGATTTACGGAAATCAAAAGTCCAGAGTAGTGTCATTTATTTTATAGCGTTTTGGTAACAATGTCTGTCATTTATTTACGACACTGACAGCATATGAAGCGAAGAGAATAGCAAATGTAAAGCATCCTTGTCTAAGTCTCGAGATTATTATAGCTAGTGTCATTCTACTCAAAAACATGTTCACTCACATGTATAATCGTTATTACTTTCGGTAACTGATTGTTCCATCAGATCTTGATTGATTGTTTTACACTTATGAATGAAAAACACACGACACTGGTGTAATATTCTACAATATTTATTATGTTACAAACCTGTTTTTGGCTGTTGCATCATTGTTAGGCACAAAGATAAGTATGTGTGACTGAGAAATTTTTGTGGAATCAAAGATATAAAAATAGTGCACCACAGGGTATCTCAGTTGGCTTTCAAAGATGACAATAGTTAATGTCCGATTTAGGACCAAAATATTTAGGTTAGATAAAATACGTGATATGTTAAATAATGAACTACATGATAAATTGCAACACTTACTAAGAGAAAAAAAAAGTGTGAATTCCTAAGGGACCAGACTTCTGAGGCCATCGGTCCCTAGCCTTACACACTACTTCAACTAACTTACGCTAAGAAAAACATACACACACACACACCATTGCCCATGGGAGGACTCGAACCTCTGGCGGGAGGGGCCGCACAATCCATGACATGTCGCCTCAAACCGAGCGGCCACTCCACGAGGCAAACGAGTAAAAAATAATAAGTTGAACAATCGATAGTAAAAACAGGTGACAAGTCGCTGATTGAACATGATAATCTTGCCATTAGAAGGTCTAATATTGCAATCAGGTACAATGCAACAAGTGAGGTTAAACAGATAAATGAAACAATTGCAATTATACAGATTCGTTTTTACCAAGGCAAGTAAAACTACAGTAAGTAGAGAAAAAGAAAAATGAGGCATATGAGTAGAGAGACGTCATGCGACATCTCGCAACTGTGGCCTTTTTTAAGAAATGGTCAGTCGGAGTAGATCTCCTTTTCTATGTCTCGATTTTTTATGGCTTTCCTTCAAGATTCAGTTCTAAGCTTGGGCAAGTGGACGTATGTTCATTAATTTCCATTGTTTCAAGGTAGTTCATCTTTCTTCCTTTTTGGATGTAATGTAAGGTATCATGTTGCTTCTCGTAATAGTGGTCTCCCCGAAGCAAGTGACCTGCCGATGTGAAGTCTCCTTTTCTAAGCCTCCAACTTGGTGAACAGGTTAAAAGATAACCACAGACCACATAGTACCAAGGTAGTTTCTTTTGATGTCAATACCTTATGCACTAATATATCCTTTTAAGAGTCTAAAGAATCCCTCAGGCTTACTTGATAAACCAGGAGCTAACCCAGTTGTCACAATCGTCCTATGATTAGCATTACATACTTGCCTAATACAAAATTATTTACATTTCAATGCTAAGATATACAAACGATTGGATAGTTTCTGCCCTCTGTTCAATCCTAGCAGAAATATTCATGGAAAATATTGAAAATCATTTACTAGAAAATAGCTCGCACTCTTCCGAGGTTGGAAGAGGTACGTTGATGATGTGTCATGCTTATGGACGGATACTAACAATCAACTTCAAACATTCCTCAAGTAGATAATTTCTAAACGCAACAATAACAAATTCATAATGGAATTTGGGGGTAACTCCATAAATTATTTAAACCTGACCATATAAATCGATAATCGCATTGATAGTTTCAAGACTTGCAGGAGGCCTGCCAACACTGGCATTGTAAGTCTTAACTCCCACTAGCATGCTGTCTATATTTCCGTGCAGTGATACATCTGCTGATATCCTTCCCCATGAATGACTGAAACTTCCAGACGGAATTAAATACAATCAAACAAACAGCACCAAGCAAAGGCTACACTCCTGTCTTAGTGGACTTCGTAATGCATAAAAATCAAAAGCAACAGATCTTCTCTTGTCTTTAGCTTGTGTGTGACCTATCACTACAACACATTAATAACTGTTGAAAAGTTCTATATTTAGAAAAAAACCTCTCAGTCCGGTCAGAAAGCTTAAAGACAGTAACTTTAAAACATCATTATTTTTATGTGCACAGCACTATTGTACACTTTTGTCGAATAGTAAAGAATACACCTCACCCTTGGAAAAAATGGAATACACAAAACCACTTGAAATCGTGACAAATTCTACACAGGCACTCTGGCAGGGTAGCATCCATCCACTTGAAGATACATCATAGAAGTTGGAAGCTTATAAAAGGATACTCTTCTTTTGTAGACCACCTGGTTAAAGAAAGCCACAACTGCAGGGTGCATTATGATGTCTTCCATAATACTGACAAAGGAAGGGAGATGAACTACCTTGAAATAATGGAAATAAATAAACTATTTCTACTTTCCCAAGTTTGGAACTGAATGATTAGACACAGTTCCCACCATCTCGAGCTGCGTATACTGCTGGTAGTCCCATTCAGACCTCTTCATA
Source organism: Schistocerca nitens (assembly GCF_023898315.1). NCBI lineage: Eukaryota > Metazoa > Arthropoda > Insecta > Orthoptera > Acrididae > Schistocerca > Schistocerca nitens. The sequence goes on from NC_064622.1 coordinate 437,464,752, forward strand.
AATTACATTTACTACTCACATGCCCCATTTTCCCTTTTCTTTTTGGTTACTGCTGTTTCACTTGTCCTCTTAAAAAAAATTACTTTGTACAGTTACAGTTGTTTCATTTACTTGTTTAGTTTCACTTGTTATATTGTTCCTGACTGTAATATTAAACCTTTTAAGGACCACATTATCCTGTTCAGTCACTCCCTTGGAATATGTCACCAACCAGCCACAAACAGGTAAGTACAATAATAAATATTGCATAGTATTAGACTAGTGTCGTGAATTTTTCATTCCTAGTTCTTTTCATTACTCTTATTAACTACTGCAAAAAGCCCTTGTTGAACAATATTTGAAATAATTTAATTTCGTTTTTCTTGTCCAATGCTTTTTCATAGTCAATAAAAGAAATGTAATTGATATATTAAAGTTCTCTTTTTTAAAACTGCATTTTGGTGAACAGTCTGTGCACAATCTGACTTAATGAAAACCTCTGTGCATCATTTACAATTGTTTCCGCTACTACGCAAGCTATACACCTGTAATCTGTGGTTTTAGTTTTATCTCCGTTCTGCACTATAGGGTGCCGCTCGGCTATATCCCATTCCACTGTCACAAGTGTTTATATTTCCGACAACAGTCTAAAGAGTTGTAAATTGTATCTTTCAGTTCGTTTGATGCAATTCAGAACATGTATTCTCACATCCTGGTGCCTTTTTGTCTCTCTATATTTACGATGCCGTATTTAATTCATCTGTTTTTTGTTCTACAAAAATAGTGACAATTACTATTTTCAGCACTCCTTTTTGGAAAAGACAGCCTCCATGTCGTTGACAACCAGTCAGCACAGTCAGCAATGATTATTAACGAACGGCTGTAAGTTCTTAAGCGTATCGTTTGTCAGTGCCCGCCTCAGAATCGATTACTGCCTCTCGAGAGTGCAGAGCGTGACTCTTAGTGGAGCGGTATGTGAGTTTTCCCTGTCGCCGTTACACGCATTGCTGGACGCATGGCCTACAAGCACATTAATTGCCGCGTTGCCAAACATGGTGAAATCCTTCACTATGGAAGTCGTATGTTTATATCACTGTTCATCAGCAAAAAAGGTTTCTAAAGTATTATGAAAAGTGTACTTTCAGCTTCAGTGTGTCGTTTCGACGAGATAACAGTTAGCTGCAAAGCGACTATTATGGAACGCGGCAATATAGTTTGATCGTAATTTTGTGAACTTTCTAATTGAGACAGAGAGACTTATAAATTATGTACAATTAAAATTCACTAGTGGAGATACTTTCGTTCGTATCTCGTGTCCCCAAATCAATAGCTAGCTGTGTCGCAGTAGAGTTACACATAGACATGTGAGAGTGTTGTGTCGCATCGTTAGGATGAAGTGATGTTAATTAAAAGAAACTGTGTTAAGTATAAAAAGTAGAACTAAATATCACAACAATGACTTTAAAATAATCGAGGTGCTAGTGAATGAACAGTGTGACTGAATAACACGACAATAGGTTGTAAAACTTCACATACACAGCACTGTGGCTGAAGATATAATTACAGCTTTCGACTATAGTACGATTAAAACAATGTATGAACAACACAGTTCAAATTAATGTGTTTCTCTGATGGAGTATACGTGATTCTTTACCAGATATTGGTAATCGTCACTATGTGTGTGCCCACCCGTCTTAAATAATTAAAAAATTGCAGGCTTTAACTGTAATTGATGATTGCAGCAGTGAGAAGAGTAACACCGAGGGAAAAGAAGTACCTGCGATCTAAACACACAGACATTAAATATTCCGATCCACATTCCTGTACGTTTAGCTGTGTGAATAGCAATTGTATTTAGGAAAGCTATGAAGGATTACCCCCTATGTGTTAAGCCACCAGGTCACTTACACGATGCCATCACTGACCAACATTTCATGAAGAAAAAAAAAAAAAGAGTGTGTAAAGTCATTCCATATTAACCCCTCTGAAGTTAATGGTACACTCCTGGAAATTGAAATAAGAACACCGTGAATTCATTGTCCCAGGAAGGGGAAACTTGATTGACACATTCCTGGGGTCAGATACATCACATGATCACACTGACAGAACCACAGGCACATAGACACAGGCAACAGAGCATGCACAATGTCGGCACTAGTACAGTGTATATCCACCTTTCGCAGCAATGCAGCCTGCTATTCTCCCATGGAGACGATCGTAGAGATGCTGGATGTAGTCCTGTGGAACGGCTTGCCATGCCATTTCCACCTGGCGCCTCAGTTGGACCAGCGTTCGTGCTGGACGTGCAGACCGCGTGAGACGACGCTTCATCCAGTCCCAAACATGCTCAATGGGGGACAGATCCGGAGATCTTGCTGGCCAGGGTAGGTGACTTACACCTTCTAGAGCACGTTGGGTGGCACGGGATACATGCGGACGTGCATTGTCCTGTTGGAACAGCAAGTTCCCTTGCCGGTCTAGGAATGGTAGAACGATGGGTTCGATGACGGTTTGGATGTACCGTGCACTATTCAGTGTCCCCTCGACGATCACCAGTGGTGTACGGCCAGTGTAGGAGATCGCTCCCCACACCATGATGCCGGGTGTTGGCCCTGTGTGCCTCGGTCGTATGCAGTCCTGATTGTGGCGCTCACCTGCACGGCGCCAAACACGCATACGACCATCATTGGCACCAAGGCACAAGCGACTCTCATCGCTGAAGACGACACGTCTCCATTCGTCCCTCCATTCACGCCTGTCGCGACACCACTGGAGGCGGGCTGCACGATGTTGGGGCGTGAGCGGAAGACGGCCTAACGGTGTGCGGGACCGTAGCCCAGCTTCATGGAGACGGTTGCGAATGGTCCTCGCCGATACCCCAGGAGCAACAGTGTCCCTAATTTGCTGGGAAGTGGCGGTGCGGTCCCCTACGGCACTGCGTAGGATCCTACGGTCTTGGCGTGCATCCGTGCGTCGCTGCGGTCCGGTCCCAGGTCGACGGGCACGTGCACCTTCCGCCGACCACTGGCGACAACATCGATGTACTGTGGAGACCTCACGCCCCACGTGTTGAGCAATTCGGCGGTACGTCCACCCGGCCTCCCGCATGCCCACTATACGCCCTCGCTCAAAGTCCGTCGACTGCACACACGGTTCACGTCAACGCTGTCGCGGCATGCTACCAGTATTAAAGACTGCGATGGAGCTCCGTATGCCACGGCAAACTGGCTGACACTGACGGCGGCGGTGCACAAATGCTGCGCAGCTAGCGCCATTCGACGGCCAACACCGCGGTTCCTGGTGTGTCCGCTGCGCCGTGCGTGTGATCATTGCTTGTACAGCCCTCTCGCAGTGTCCGGAGCAAGTATGGTGGGTCTGACACACCGGTGTCAATGTGTTCTTTTTTCCATTTCCAGGAGTGTATGTGGATAACATTGTGAATTAGTAGTCAGTGTGTAGAAGGATGCGAAGACTCTGCGTCATGAGATGGATCGCCATACATCTCAAAAGGTTTCTCTGACAGGCAGGACCAGAGACAAAAATAGAAACAATCCACTTTTGGAGTCTACACACTATGTATGTCAGTATGACGATGTTGAACTGTACCTGTCCTCGTCCTGTGGCTTTCGTGAAAGTTTCACTGTGTGCAGTTCTGGATCTAGTTGACCCCTTTTGTCCTGAGCTTTGGCAGTGGAGTGTTACACTATTGCACAGCAAAATCACTGTTTGGAGAGATTATTCCACCTTGAGTAATAAGCTGTGAATCCAACGTGGCTTTTGGGACAAATTTAAATAGGTGACTGTGGGTCCACAATCGATTATACTGAGATCAGGAACTAATAGTCGGAAATGTATATTTATTGTGTTATGAACATACGCAGCGTACACCACATAACAACCACGTAGCTCATAGTAATTGTTCAAAGTGATTACTCCCAGTGTGTGACCAGCATGTATTGCAACGGTGCTTGCAGTTCTGCCGCACTTTCACAAAGATCCTGGATGTCTGTTGTACAGTGGAACAGGCAGCGGGCGATAAACAGCGTGCACAACAGACATACTGTACACAACTTAACTCATAGCACGTGTGTCGTGTGACGATCGCACGCATTGCACCATCGCATTAACCAGTGCCACAAGCGCACCACTATCCCTGGTATCAGTTGTCCGTTGAATCAGACTGCCTGTGACATGTCCATGGTGAGTTGCATTACTGTGTATAGTGTGCATGACGCGTAATCAAAAGTGGAATGTCACGCGTCACGATAGCTGGCAGATATGCAGTACCCGTAACGCAGGATGCAGTACCCGTAACGCAGAACGAATCTGCAGACAACGCTTTCCCAGCAGGCTTCATCCTAATTGGAAGAAGTTTATCTCCGTGGATACAGACTTACGACAGACAGGGTCATTCACGCTACAGAGAGCGAGCCAAGGTTCCAGTCAAGGACATGTCTGACCATCAGATTTTGAGGAAATGATTTTGGATCTTGCGGCACACCACCCAGAAATAAGCACCTGAGAACTTGCCAGTGAAGCACAAAGTTCAAAGGATATAGTGTGGACAGCGCTGGTGGAACAGGTATCATACGCCTATCACAAAGAATGTGTGCAAGCACTTGGACCAACCGATTTTGAGCCCTGTGTTCACTTTTATCAATGGATTATCCCACACAGTGCTATAGTATCGAACTTCGTACAGTTTGTTTTGTTCACGGTTGAGGCCTCATTCACCCGTGACGGTGTTTTCAAGAGTCGCAAATCCCATGCTTGGTGTGAGGACAATCCCCACAGCACCAACGTATGGGTGAGCATTCTTTAAGAGCACGTAACAGAACCTTATTTGCTGTCTCCCCGTTTAACTGGTACGCGTTCCCGGTGGTCCTACAAGATGTGCTTGGCATAATTCATAGAGTCTATATCCCTCGTTGTACGTAAAATTACGTGATTTCAACACCACGATGCAGCAGCACACTTTGATGTTAATGCCCAGGAGTACCTGAACATCATGTACCCTAGTCATTGGTTTGGAGGGGAAGGTTTTTGTCCCATGGTCAGAGCGATCGTCGTATCTCACCCATCTGGAGATTTTCCTCTGGGGTTATGTCAAGACATTGGTGTAAAAAAAAAAAAAAAAAAAAAAAAAAAAAACCAACGTAGAAACAAATGAATCCCTGCTTGCTAGAGTCAAAGGTGCCTGTCTCCTGGTACAACAGACACCAGAGATGTTTGAGAGAGTGCGGCAGAACTTTATGCTCCGTTGCCACTGTGACTGGTAATCATCACTTTTAAAAATTACTGTGAGCTACTTTGTTATGAAGAATATACTGTGTTTCTTCGTAACACAATAAATATGTATTTCCGACCATTAGTTCCCTAATTCAATGTTATCAGTTGTGGATCCACTATTACCTGTTCCACTTTGACCCAAAACGTTTTAGACGCCCTGTATTAATTACATTAGTAAATGTACAGGTTGTATTATAATTAACTGCGAAACCTGACAAGGAGTGAAAGTATGCGATAATAGAAGTAAAAAGGTTCCAGTAAACTTGGGTTCTAGCCGGCCGTTGTGACCGAGCGGTTCTAGGTGCTTCAGTCTGGAACCGCGTGACCACTACGGTCGCAGGTTCGAATCCTGCTTCGGGTATGGATGTGTGTGATGTCCTTAGGTTAGTTCGGTTTAAGTAGTTTTAAGTTCTAGGGGACTGATGACCTCACATGTTAAGTTCCATAGGGCTCGGAGCCATTTGAACCATTTTTTTTCTTTTTTTTTTAACTTAGGTCCGCAAACGAGTCGCTTGCAAGATAAGGGCATATGTACGGTAACGAGCCCCATTCTTCTTGTTCTGACATGAGCTGTTGAAGTTAGATGGTATGGTCGGAAGACACCACCAACGGTTATCACATTCGGCGTGCCACGTAGACTCTCGTCTTATTCTAGAGTAATGGTACTTTTTCTCCGCTACTGCGTAACCACTTCCTGTTAAGTATTTATTAACAATGTCAGTTTTCCTTTATGTACTAGAAGTTTACTTATAGGTACCTGTAATGAAACATAGTCTGCAATCGTTCTGTTGTGAAGGCAGGAAGTTATTGGTTCTAATATATCAATATTTTACTGATAATCTTTACCTTTGTGTTGTAAACCTTTCCCAAATCCTCAGGTCCTTAATAAATCACTTTCGAACACCCCGCAAATATGAACGACTTCGATTGCCTCACATCGTCGACTGTGATCATAAGTCGCAGTTAATTTTCTCTTGAACAAGGCAAATGTTAGAGGCTCTCCCCTCCCTTCACCTTCAGTCTTAAGCGCACTATTGTTCCTCCTTCATGTAAACGATCTTCTGTCTAATACAAAACAAACACAGTAAGTTCCTTTCGCAGGTGGCACTACTACTGTAACCAATCCAAGCACACACGCAGCAACAGGATAAATGGTAAACAAAGTTCTTAAAAGAATTTTTAGCTGGTTTTCTACGGACGGTCTCACTCTCAATTTCAAAAAAATACACAACATATTCAGTTCTGTAAATTTAGAGGTTCCACACCAGTAATAAGTGTGACACACGGTGAGGTAATAATAAACAGGGTGGAAATTTCAAAATTCTTAGGCTCCATTGTTATGAGCAAAATACTAACATGAATTCTTTAAAAACGAATGGAAAAACTGGTAGAAGCCGACTTCGGGGAAGGTCAGTTTGGATTCCGTAGAAATATTGGAACACGTGAGGCAATACTGACCTTACACTACTTATCTTAGAAGAAAGATTAAGGAAAGGCAAACCTACGTTTCTAGCATTTGTAGACTCAGAGAAAGCTTTTGACAATGTTGACTGGAATACTCTCTTTCAAATTCTAAAGGTAGCAGGGGTAAAATACAGGGAGCGAAAGGCTATTTACAATTTGTACAGAAACCAGATGGCAGTTATAAGAGTCGATGGGAATGATAGGGAAGCAGTGGTTGGGAAGGGAATGAGACAGGGTTGTAGCCTCTCCCCGACGTTATTCAATCTCTATATTGGGCAAGCAGTAAAGAAAACAAAAGAAAAATTCGGAGTAGGTATTACAATCCATGGAGAAGAAAAAAGGTTCGCCGATGACATTGTAATTCTGTCAGAGACAGCAAAGGACTTGGAAAAGCAGTTGAACGGAATGGATAGTGTCTTGAAAGGACGGTATAATATGAACATCAACAAAAGCAAATCGAGGATAATGCAATGTAGTCGAATTAAGTCTGGTGATGCTGAGGGAATTAGATAAGAAAATGAGACAAAGCAGTAAAGGAGTTTTGCTATTTGGGGAGCAAAATAACTGATGATGGCCGAAGTAGAGAGGATATAAAATGTAGACTGGCAATGGCAAGGAAAGCGTTTGTAAAGAAGAGAAATTTGTTAACATCGAGTATAGATTTAAGTGTCAGGAAGTGGTTTCTGAAAGTATTTGTATGGAGTGTAGCCATGTATGGAAGTGAAACATGGACGATAAATAGTTTAGACAAGAAGAGAATAGAAGATTTCGAAATGTGGTGCTACAGAATAATGCTGAAGATTAGATGGGTAGATCACATAACTAATGAGGAGGTATTGAATAGAATTGGGGAGAAGAGGAGTTTGTGGCACAACTTAACAAGAAGAAGGGATCGGTTGACAGGCATGTTCTGAGACATCGAGGGATTACCAATTTAGTATTGGAGGGCAGCGTGGAGGGTCAAAATCGTTGAGGGAGACCAAGAGATGAATTCAGAAGGATATAGGTTGCAGTAAGTACTGGGAGATGAAGAAGCTTGCACAGGATAGAGTAACATGGAGAGCTGCATCAAACCAGTCTCAGGACTGAAGACCACAACAACAACATTGTTATGAGAATTTAAACTGAAAAATAACACATTTTGGAACTTTTAGTGCAGCAACGTTTGTACCTAGAATCATTGAAAATCTGGGAGAGAGACAAATTAGCAAGTTGACCTATTTCGCATATTTTCAATCAATAATCTCGTACGAAATAATGTTGTGGGGTAACATCTTTAAGAAGTAAAGTCTCCATTGCTCACAAACGTGCTATAAGAGCAATATGTGGTGCTCATCCACGATCACCCAGTAGGCACTTCTTCAATCAGTTAGCCATTATGACTCTTTCACAGTATCATGAAGTTTGTTGTAAATAATCCACTGCAGTGTAAAACATATAACGATGTGCATAATTACAATGCAATAAGAAAAAACGGCACTTATTATTCTACATTAAGGTTGTCTTTAGCACGAAATGGGGCCCACAAAGCTGCAACCAAAATTTTTGATACTTACCCAGTACTATAAAATGTCTGACAGACAGCAAAGTAAGATTTGAAGACAAACTGAAAAAGTTTATCATTGACATCTTTTATTACTTTGAGGAAGAATATCTATGATTGTAGTGTGTTACGGTGGGTATGACTTACTAACGCATATCCATATACTCAAAAAATTTTCAAACAAGTAGCCATATTTACAAATTAATTTATTATTTGAATGCAAAATTAATCATTCCACCTCGTTACTATTTATCATGTAAATGGTCCATGCAACATGAAACTAGCTAACTAACTCTCTACAAAGCAAGACGCTACAAAATCATTACAAACAGATACATTATTATCTTGGACAAGACAGCTCATTGTAATCATCGTTCGCTGATCTGATGTAGCTAGTGTTATCCTTTCTGTCACGTAGTCATGTATTTTACACCAACGCCTTGAAGATTTTATTATACTTCTGAAACATCGACTGTGAAAGACAGAAAATCTGAAGTTAGTTCATTATTTGATATATTAAACTCCTAGTAGAAACAATGCTGTCCGTATGATAATCGGAAAGCAAACAGAGCAAATACACGTACATCCAATGATCCTTGAACAGCATTGTAATTCATCTTCTATGCGACGTCACCGATAGTTTGGGTCTGGAACAAGAAATCAGGTTTAAATATCTGGAAACAATGCATTCACTCACAACACAATAAGTTTCGCATATTTTTGCAGCGAGTACAAAGAAGACGTTGAACCAAATATTTCAACAAATTGACAAGGTTGTGTATTAATTATAGGATAAATTTATTACAAATCAAATTATAGAGATTTAATACATAAGATTTAGCTAAAAAAAAGTGTTATACACACAATCACCCTGTTCTTGTGAAAGGCAAAAAACAACCATACGAATAATTTTAATACAGCGATTTAGACCTAAATAACTACTTATCACCGGTCCTGCAACTGTAAGGTTTTATTTGGGAACGATATAACACACAGTATCCACCGAGATACTGTGGAATAATTAAGCTGCAGCCGGTGAAGGCCTTGATGTGGTGAAAAGACAGTTGTGGCGTTTATGGCACATAGTGGGTCATCATTTGTCGTACCTATACAATTTTATTCGCTACTCTAACTGAGCGAGCATGAATGACGTGCAGTGAAGGCACCAGGACTCATAGTGTGGGAAAGCTCTGGCAGTAGGTTACTCTGTCCTTCAGCTTCGAAAATTCGAAGGAACTATCGTATAAAATTTGGCACCAAGAAGCGTAACGTCCAATAACGTTTAATGTTTGACTTATTAAGAAACCAATATGACAGTGTTGCAGTATTTACCCATACTGATGTATTGTAATGACAATTTTAATCATTAAAAATTAACCTGCAAAGATAACAAATGAGTTAGATTCTATAACGAATATCAACGAAGATGACCGAGTTACAACGAAAGTACGCCCTGTGTGAAACCGTCATACATTAGTACCAGTCTAATATCACTCGTAAATCATACATTGTGATGTGAACGTGTAAAGCAGTCACTCAGTCTCACTGATGCCACAATGTATCACCCATGATCAAATGGACCAGTTATTTTCATGTACCTCAGTCAAAATAGTACAGAAGTTAATATTGCACCGAGAAATGTTACTTTTCATAGAAGATTTAGCTGAAACGACAGTGAAGCTATGTTCAGTATTTGTGGTACACGAGATCCTATGGTCAGACCGCGCGATTACTGCATTGATTTATGAGTTACGACAAGATCTTGCATGGGATTGATTGTGTTACACTGCCTTGAGTAAGTGTTTACTTATTTCACTTGGACAAATAAATAAGATAGCACCCGTTATCTTAAAGTAATAATTTCGGAACAATTGCAGTGATATTGTAGTGATAGTAACAGCAATCCCAAAAGCCATATTAGATGTCACTGCCAAAAAGAGCAATGCTTGAAGCTATGACCTATGGAGAGGAAATCAAGTGGGAATAAATAGACAGCATTACAGGATATGAGATAAGCAGCCATCTTCTTGAATAATCAGTGAAATACTGAGAGCAAGGCTGGTAGGATTTACTTTTGTGGTTCGTCCGTTGTAGCTCTTCATGTACAACTTCACGTAAGGGAGGATTTACAGTGTTAACATATTTAGATGCAGTAATGTATCATCGAAGGAAGTTTTTTAGGATGGTGCAGCAGAGTCAGCAACTGTAAAACGTAATTATATTAAATTACTGGAGGCTGAAATGTAATATAACTACATCGAAGGAAGATTCCCTATGTCAATCTATTAGGGTAGCGGAAGCAATTTAGTATCCGACAGTGATTTAGATTCTCCACCCAGCACGAGTATCGATATGGAGGAAAGGTCAGAGACATTCGGGCTTCATACGACAGGCGCAGCCTACTCCTGCAGGCGGCTCGCCAGCACCACCGGAAAGTCACGCAGGACCGTCCCTCGATGCGACATTACCTGGAGATATCGCAGCCCGCACTTGTCTGCCAGTTCTCAATATTCTCTGAAGTCTGCGAGCTGCACCTTTGATGATACAAGGGGCATAAATAAGTAATGCAACACATTTTTTTCTCGGCCAGTTTCGGTTAAAAAGTACGGAATTTGTGTGGGACATCGTGAAATATTCCCGCTTCAGCCTCCATAGTTTCATGAAGTTCCGACTGATGGCGCCACTACACATAGGCTTCAAAATGGCGCCTGTGACAGAGGTGCTTTCCAATCAGAGTTGTCACTGAGTTTCTCTAGCGCAAAACCAAAGCTCGCAGTTATTCATAGCCGTTTGCAGAATGACTACAGAGACCTCGTAGTGCTCGAAACAACGGTGAGTCCTTGGGCGTGGCTTGGGCAAGACTGCGCAAGCATCTCCGAACAGCCGCATGCCGGCGCTCTGATCGGTGAAACACATTCAAATACCTCGCTGCACAACTGGACGTCTCCCTTGGTAGTGCTCGGATAATCGTCCACCTGCTGGCATACTCAAAGACGTGTGCACGCTGCGTTCAAATGGTTCAAATGGCTCTGAGCACTATGGGACTTAACATCAGAGGTCATCAGTCCCCTAGAACGTAGAACTACTTAAACCTAACTAACCTAAGGACATCACACACATCCACGCCCGAGGCAGGATTCCAACCTGCGACCGTAGCGGTCACGCGGTTCCAGACTGAAGCGCGTTGAACCGCTCGCCTACACCGGCCGGCGCCACACTGGGTTCCTCGGCGCCTACCAGAAGACCATAAAGAGCAACGGAGGACCACCTGTGCGAAATTGTTCAAAGCCGCACCGTCAGCCGGTAAAGCCATGGCGACAATCTTCTGAGACTCTGAAGGGATGATTCTGCTTGATGTCCTCCCTCATGGTGCAGCGGTCAACGCTGGCGCGTACTGTGTTAGCCACAGAAAATTGAAGGAATGACTTCAGCATGTTCGTTAGCACAAAAATGTAAACGAGCTTCTCTTCCTCCATGACAACGCAGTCTCGCAGCTTGTGTATCTGATAGGAGCCGACAAAACTTCGTTGGACTGTTCTTTGTTATCCATCCGATGGCCCGAATTTCGCACTTCCCGACTTCAGTCGCCGTGGCCCAACGAACGATGCACTCTTCGAAAGAAGTACGTGAATGATGTGGAGGTTATTGATGCACCAAAACTTTGGCTCCGACGTCGACCAGTAGAGTGGTACCGTTCGGATAAACAGGTTCTTCCGGTAAGGCGGCATAAGGCAGTCGCACTGAACGGAGGTTATGTTGAAAAATAGGGTTTTGTAACTAAAGAGTTGAGAATAGTATGGTGTGTTGGAATCCTGAATAATACCAACCTGCTTTCAGAAAAGAAACGTGTTGCGTTACTTATTGAAATCCCTTCGACAAGTAATCGTCGTTTGTCGTTGCCTCTGTTTACGTTTATAGGTAAAAAATGGTTCAAATGCCTCTGAGTACTATGGGACTTAACATCTGAGGTCATCAGTACCCTAGAACTTAGAACTACTTAAATCAAACTAACCCAAGGACATCACAAACATCCATGCCTAAGGCAGGATTCGAACCTGCGACCGTAGCGGTCGCGCGGTTCCAGACTGTAGCGCCTAGAACCGCTCTGCCACCCCGGCCGGCTTATAGGTAAAGATAGCTTCCTGGACTATTTGTGCACACTTACGACAGCTTGCGCTGTGCCCTACGCTTTGCTTCTAGCTAGCTGTTCACTTTGTGAACTTCACCGTCATCGATCACACGAACGGCCTGTTCGTTCCACTGGTCTCTGCGCCCCCGCCTCTGCGAGTGACCGTAAACTGTGTTCTACCCACGCTGAGTAGCATAGAAACGCTGATACACAGGTGTGTGTCAGTGTAGCATTAGGGTCACGTATCACATGTTGAAAGTTGATGAGTATTGGTCCCACGACATTCTTGCATAGTCTTTTGATCCTAAGTTTCTTCCGAGGAGAGGCTTCAACACTGTGGCGCACTGACGGACTTTCGTTAATTTCAGGACAGAAGCGGCATTTCTCGCGTCTATAGCCATAGATGTTGATGACTGGCTATTGAAAGACGCCATGACTGGTGGAAGCATTCACCAGTCTTTTGGTGGCTTGAGCGTTTGCCGTGAGCAGGCCTCGTTTGTGTTTGTATGTATGTTTGCGAAGAGCCAAAAGCCACAGTCGCGGCTGAAACTAATCAGGCTTTTAGCAGTCTCCACTGCTTCTCTGACTTTTCCTTTACACCTGTACTGTGTTTTTCCTAAAATGAGAACGTTAGACAAGTCTATAGCCTGGCCACATTTTTCAATATGTTTAGCTAAAGTTGGTTTTCTGTGTATTCTCACGCGTATCTGTCGTTCGTGCTCTTTTAAGTGTGTACTTTATTAGACTTTCTACACTCCAGCAATCTATAACGGTTCTGGTTCGCCTCACAATATCTTTATCTTATTTTTTCTAGAAAAATTCGGTGTGATATCCGGGGATGGTTAGACTGAGACCGAAACTGACAGTCAAAATAAAATAATAAGTCGCAGCCATGTACTGCACAATGCAGTTCCTAACCTGTACGTAAACTATTTAAAATACTGTATGTGTCTGTTTTGTACTCTTTTGGTGCTGTTCAATGTGTAAAGCGTAATTTAACACTTACGTATAGTTACACTGCATTTAGGTTAACATCATACTGCATATGAAGTAAGTTGTCTCTTCCTAATGTAATAAACAACATTAACAATTCTGTGTAATGTGTCGATTCAATTTTAGCCATATGATACTAGCCATGTAACATTTCTATTGAAATGCGTCTCTCGTACAGTGGCAACTATTCACAATGCAGTTTAACCACGTATACGTTCCTTTTCCATACAGTTGTACCACACAATTGATATCTAACACGTTTGATGAGCACTCTGTTTGTCGTTTCATATCTAATGTCATGACAAAAGATTCTGTGCGTTGGTAACATCTTTAGTTTTCAATGTCGGTCTGTTACATTCTAGTGTGTCTTGTGGACGGTAGTCACCTGGTACCTGACGACGGCTTGACGAATCAAAAACCATTTCGTAAAAACGGAAGAAAACGCAATTTACTTTCTTTTTAATCTTAAATGTGAAATTATTCTACGAAGAAATGGCGGAAGACTCGAACAATAAAATGTTCCCTTGTTTCGTGTGATATGATCCATACAGTACCACAAATATTGAGCTACTGCCCACACTCAAGAATTCTTGGAGATTTGGAATCTAATCCCATTAATTCTGCTTTCCTCATTCATTGTGAATGGAAGACAAATCGTGCCGTTACCTACACGGAGTTCATCTTCAGTGATGCACCTTGGTACGTGTTACGGTGTTACTGTTTCTCCTATTGCTGTTGGGTAATCTTCGACGCCTCTCCGCTCGACTACAGCTTGGACGTTCTGTAACCAAGAGTTCGTAACGGCCTTCTGTTATGCACTGAAAAGCCAAAGAAATTGGCACACCTGCCTAAAATCCTGTAGGACCCCCGCGGACACGCAGAAGTGCCGCAACCCGACGTGGCATGGACTCGACTAATGTCTGAAGTACTCTGGAGAGAATTGACACCATGAATCCTGCAGGGCTGTCCATAAATCCGCACGAGTATGAGATGTCTTCTGAACAGTACGCTGCAAGCCATCCCAGATATGCTGATTAACGTTCATGTCTGGCGAGTTTGATGGCCAGTGGAAGGGTTTTAACTCAGAAGAGTGATCCTGGAGCCACTCTGTAGCAATTGTGCTGTAACTGATCAAGTCCGTCTGCATGCACAATGGACACGAAGGGATGCAGGTGATCAGACAGGATGCTTACGTACGTGTCACCTGTCACAGTCGCATCTAGGCGTATCAGGGGTCCCATAGCACACCAACTGCACACGCCCCACACCATTACAGAGCCTCCACCAACTTCAACCTGCTGACATGCAGGGTTCATGGATTCATGAGACTGTCTCCATACCCGTACACGCCCACCCGCTCGATCCAATTTGAAATGTGACTCGTCCGACCACGCAACATGTATTCAATCATCAACAATCCAATGTCGGTGTTGACGGGCCCAGGCGAGGCGTAAAGCTTTGTGTCGTGCAGTCATCAATGCACACGAGTGTGCCTTCGGCTCCAACAGCCCATATTGATGATGTTTCGTTGCAATGAAATCTGCAGCAGTTTACGGAGGAGATGCACTTTTGTCTCGCAAGATCTTTTTCCGGCCACAGCGATGTAAGAGATTTGTAGTCTTACCGGATTCCTAATATTCACGGTACACTCGTGAAATGGTCATACGGGAAAATCGGCATTTCATCGCTATCTCAGAAATCCTGTGTCCCATCGCTCGCGTGACGACTATAAAACCACGTTCAAACTCACTTAAATCTTGATAACCCGCCATTGAAGCAGCAGTAACCGATTTAACAACTGTGCCAGACACTTGCTGTCTTATATATTCGTTGCCGACCGCAGCGCCGCATTCTGCCTGTGTACGTATCTCTGTATTTGAATACGCATGCCTATACTAGTTTCTTTGGAGCTGCTATATTACACTTACGAACAAAAATTCAGAATGAAAGTAAGTTTTGCGTGATGTATCACTGCCATATATCGTAGCACCGTGAGACTTGGCCCATACACAGAAACAACTGTTCCCATATATGCAGAAGATAACTGAAACTCACGAAAAACGCAATGAGACGAACAGATAGGACACTTTTATTCTAAAAACGATATTCATGATGGACTGCTGGACATAGATATGGCGGGACATACTCTCAACAGGATATGTGATCACCATGGACGGCAACTCATGCTCTGCAACGTACTGCCATACTGGCTTTAAGGATGATAAGGAGTCCTTATGGAAAGGCGTTCCATGCCTCCACCGGCGCGGTTATCAACCGCTGGATGGTCGATGGTGCATATGCACGAGTCGCCCGAGCTTCCCACACATGCTCGATGGGATTTAAGTCGGTGGAACGGGCAGTTCAGTCCATCCACTGAGTATATCTTCATTCCAAGAGCGTCTCCACCTGCACTGTTCGAAGTGGCCGTGCACTGCCGTCTATAAAAATGATGTCAGGGCCGGATGCATCCCAGAACGCTGGACGCAAAATGGTTCAAATGGCTCTGAGCACAATGGGACTTAACATCTGAGGTCATCAGTCCCATAGAACTTAGAACTACTTAAACCTAACTAACCTAAGGACATCACACACATCCATGCCCGAGGCAGGATTCGAACCTGCGACCGTAGCGGTCTCGCGGTTACAGAATGCAGCGCCTAGAACCGCACGGCCACTTCGGCTGGCTACTGAACTCACATTCATATGGCGAGAGGTGGGAAAACGTAGTTCACCCAAGAACATTGTCGAACATAATCGTTTTCGTGGTGCCCATAGCTACGGTGTGCCTAGTTCCATCGAGCTATGTTAGTTGGCTGTGCCAAATCATGCAAAAGTTACTTTCGTCCTTAGGGTTTGCACACCAGTGTATTAATGATGCTATGCTTCTACTGAACTGCGATAATCTTTTACATTACGTAACGCTAATCGGTTCTAAAGGTGGCAGGGGTAAAATACAGGGGTCGAAAGGCTAATTACAATTTGTGCAGAAACCAGATGGCAATTGTAAGACTCTAGGGGTATGAAAGAAAAGCAGTGGTTGGGAAGGGAGTGAGACAGGGTTGTAGCCTCTCCCCGATGTTATTCAATCTGTATATTGACCAAGCAGTAAAGGAAAGAAAAGAAAAATTCGGAGTAGGTATTAAAATCCATGGAGAAGAAATAAAAACTTTGAGGTTCACCGATGACATTGTAATTCTGTCCGAGACAGCAAAGGACTTGGAAGAGCAGTTGAACGGAATGAATAGTGTCTTGAAAGGAGGATATAAGATGAACATCAACAAAATCAAAACGGGGATAATGGAATGTAGTCGAATTAAGTCGGGTGATGCTGAGGGAATTAGATTAGGAAACGAGACACTTAAGGTAGTAAAGGAGTTTTGCTATCTGGGAAGCAAAATAACTGATGATGGTCGAAGTAGAGAGGATATAAAATGTAGACTGGCAATGGCAAGGAAAGCGTTTGTAAAGAAGAGAAATTTGTTAACATCGAGTATAAATTTAAGTGTCAGGAAGTCGTTTCTGAAAGTGTTTGTATGGAGCGTAGCAATGTATGGAAGTGAAACATGGACGATAAATAGTTTAGACTAGAAGAGAATATAAGCTTTCGAAATGTGGTGCTACAGAAGAATGCTGAAGATTAGATGGGTAGATCACATAACTAATGAGGAGGTATCGAATAGAATTGGGGAGGAGTAGTTTGTGGCACAACTTGATAAGAAGAAGGGACCGGTTGGTAGGACATGTTCTGAGGCATCAAGGGATCACAAATTTAGCATTGGAGGGCAGCGTGGAGGGTAAAAATCGTAGAGGGAGACCAAGAGATGAATACACTAAGCAGATTCAGAAGGATGTAGGTTGCAGTAAGTACTGGGAGATGAAGAAGCTTGCACAGGATAGAGTAGCATGGAGACCTGCATCAAACCAGTCTCAGGACTGAAGACCACAACCACAACAAAAACAACAACAACAACGCTAATCGCTTCTTACGGTAGTTTTACGATCGTCGAAATATTTGACAGTTAAGTGCGTTTGACTCACTTTGTATTAATTAGCTATCACGTACTTTTCTATAAACTATATTCAAGAAATCGGAGAACGACTTGCATTCACAAAAGTTTCCTAAGTTCGTTAGGTGTATCTAATGCCGTAACGTTTCAACATTGAACTTTATGCATCATTACGCTAAACATGGCACTTACACGTTATTCAGTTTCTATACTTTGTTCAATGGAACATTAATGCTCTAAAAATTAATAAACACTTGAATTATTAGTAGCCTTTATTACTTTACTAGTCAATGTGCTTCATATTGCGAAGTTGTAGAGTTGTCCTAATCGTGGCCTACCCGCAGTACGTCTAACTTAAGAAAACACTATCACATTCCAGAGATTTCCAAGATACTGAACACTTTGACCGTTATTCGAAGCACTTCTGTTTTTCAAATGGCTCTGAGCACTATGGGACTTAACATCTGTGGTCATCAGTCCCCTAGAACTTAGAACTACTTAAACCTAACTAACCTAAGGACGTCACACACATCCATGCCCGAGGCAGGATTCGAACCTGCGACCGGAGCAGTCACGCGGTTCCAGACTGAAGCGCCTAGACCGCACGGCCATTCTGTTTTTAAACACTTCTTACCTGTAAACTGTGTCTTTGAGATCACTAGATATTTTTTGTGTAGAGCAAGAATCAAGGCCACTACATACACCGTTAGTCATTCCACTTGAAATCCCATCTTTTCAGAATTCTAACGAAATCTTTGCAGTTTTAAATAGACATCCTAAATCTTGTCTGAAATATATATTACTTTAAGAATAGGATACGCAATCAAAAGCATTACACATTCTGTCTAAAGTGAAAGCAAGATCTTGTTGCACATACTGAGTTGCTGTTACTAGTCACTAGCTGCAGTACTCAGCTTCACTCGGGGAGTTGATACGACGTTTGTGGTAGCCAGTATCGGTATATAAATACAATATTGCACTGCCTGTGTTACTCTGAATTACGATGCCAAATTCCTTTTGATATGCACGCATATCCAAGTTACTTGGCATCATAACCAGAATAACACAGGCACTGAAATATCGTATTCATCTGCCGATACCGGGCAATCGACTTTCATGTACAACGTCTGACCTGTACGGGAATATACATAACGGATTTACGAGTGTGGGTCGTAGGCGCATGGCTGACGACATATGGAAGTTTGGGTCTGGCCGTGTGTCGTACACGGATAGCCAAATGGTAAGGTGATCACTCGCGATAAGCGAGAAATCCGGGTTCGAGTCCCCGGCCCGGTACAGATATTCATTGTCGTCTTCCCATTCCACAGCTGATGGTTGTCCTTCTTCGCAATTGCGAATACATTTAACGTGTTTCATAATGATTGTAGTCGCCGCAATGCATGCATGCCCAAAGGAATTTTGCATCGTAAGCAGAATAACACAGGCACTGCAATATGGTGTCATCATAATGTGTCTGGGTGAGTGAAATAGCTTTGTCGGGTTATGCTGAAAAGTGAAGCGTTGATACTGGTATGTTGGCGTTTGCCTTATACTTACTATTTCACGTGTTTTGACTGAAATCCCTCTGAGTGTTGACCATCTGTCCACCGGCCATCTCTCTTACTGAATTTATTGTTGTTGTTGTGTTGCTGCTGTTGCTGCTGTGCTGGTGCTGCCTTGAGGAGCTGGACATCGACGTTACCAGTGCCCGTGCTTAAACATTCAGGAAAAGCTTTGTTAAAATACTTAAAATAAGCTATTATATACGAATATCTGTACGTGGGTGTGTGTGTGTGTGTTGTCCTTACCGTAAGTTAGTTTACGATAGATTAAGTAGTGTGTAAGCCTAGGGACCGATGACCTCAGCAGTTTGGTCCTATAGGAACTTACCACGAATTTCCAAAATTTTAAACACGTTTATCCTAAAATACAAAGCAATCCAAACCAATACAGAACGTCAAAATCAAACGTGTGTGTGTGTGTGTGTGTGTGTGTGTGTGTGTGTGTGTGTGTGTGTGTGTGTGTGTGTGTGTTGGGGCTTATGGGCGCTCAACATCGAGGTCATCAGCGCCCTGACACACATTAAAAGGAACGAATGTGGACAGACCTAATAAAACTGAAGCACACACTCAAAGAAACCAGGAAAAGAAGGAAAATGCTACATAAGAAATTAAAACCTAAGGAAAGGGAAAACATAGCAACAAGAATGCCATAGGAAATTGTCATTGGCTGGCCACTTATATAAAATATGGGCGAGGTTGTCACACAGTGAGCAAATTAAAATCCTCTCCCTAAAATCTTCGTAAAAACATTTTACAGGGCACAGAACTTTAAAACTTTAACCACATACGTCCGAGTGTTGCCTAAAAGAGATGGCAGGTCCGCTGGAAAGTCAGCCGCAGCCCGCTGGTCAGAAAATAAAACGCAATCCAATAAAACGTGGCGCATAGTGACCTGGACGCCGCAAGCACCACACATTGGAGGGTCCTCTCGCCGGAGCAGGAAGCCATGCGTCATAGGGCTGTGGCCTATTCGAAGCCGAGTGAGGAGAACCTCGTCCCGTCGATGGGGCTGAAAGGAAGTACACCACACACGCGTTGTGGGCTTGACTATACGGAGCTTATTGTCAGTCACTTCCAGCCACTCATCCTCCCACCGACGCATGACTCGTGAACTCAACAGCGAGGTGAGTGCGTGCAGGGGGATCGAGCCACGCCTCCTTGGCTGCGAGATCTGCCCTTTCATTCCCAGCAATGCCGACATGCCCCGGAACCCAGCAGAAAGCTACAACTTTCCCCAGTCGCTGTAGTCGGAGGAGGGCATCCTGGATGGTCTGGACTATTTTCTCTGCCGGATACAAACGTTGCAATGAGTGAAGGGCACTGAGTGAATCGGAACAGACAAGAAATTTAGGAGAGGAAGAATGTCTCATCTGCTCAAGTGGCCGCAAGATCGCAGACAATTCTGCATCAAAGACAGTAAAAGTCTGAGGCAGTCGGACCTTGAGGACACGATCCGGAAAAACAACTGAGCAACCAACAGAATCCCCTTGTTTTGACCCAACCGTAAAAACAGCTACATAGTCGTGGTGCTCAGATAAAATAGCAGAAAATGCTGCATTAAAAACGGTGGCAGGAGTGCAATCTCTCTTGTACTGCACTAAATCTAAAATCACTCCGGGCCTCTTCCGTAACCAGGGTGGCAGGCGGTTAAAACCCTGGATTTGGGGTTGTACAGACTCCACGCCGAGCGACTCTAGCACACGTTGCACACGGATCCCAAACGGTAACGTAGCCCGGGGACGGCGGGAAAAAAGGCGGTCCAGAGGTGGATGGGCAACAAGATGGTGAGCAGGCGAGCTGGGAGCTGCAAGAAACTTACAAGCCTGGCGCACCAGCAGGAGCTGCCGCCGGATGGTAAGTGGCGGTTCCCCAGCCTCAGCACAGAGGCTGGGTATGGGACTGGTCCGATAAGCACCCGTGGCCAGTCGAATCCCAGCATGGTGGACAGCGTCAGGGATCTGCAAATAAGACGGCCTCGCTGACCCATATACTGTGCACCCATAGTCCAGCCGTGTACGCACAAAAGCCCGATAAAACTGAAGGAGACGCGCCCTGTCCGCTCCCCAATACCTGTGGCTGAGGCACTTGAGGATGTTCAGTGCCTTCAGGGCTCTGACTCTGAGCACTATGGGACTTAACATCTGTGGTCATCAGTCCTGCCTTCAGGGTTCTGGCTTTCAAGTCACGTAGGTGTGGCAGC
The DNA here is from genome assembly GCF_023898315.1 of Schistocerca nitens. NCBI lineage: Eukaryota > Metazoa > Arthropoda > Insecta > Orthoptera > Acrididae > Schistocerca > Schistocerca nitens. The sequence continues at coordinate 437,485,918 of NC_064622.1, forward strand.
CATGACAACCTGGAGTCAAAAATTAAGCCCAGAAACCGCACTGTGTCTCTAAAATGTAGGACATTATCCCCCATATGCAAGGCAGGCAAAGTAAAAAGACGACGAGAACGATTAAAATGAACACAAACACACTTATCGGCAAAAAGCCGAAAACCCGTCTTTGCAGCCCACTCCTCTAACCGCCGCACTGTTAGCTGCAACTGACGGCTCACGGTGGCAACACTGGAGGAGGAACAGAAAACAGCAAAGTCGTCCACAAACAAGAAGCACTGTACTGGACTCCTCACTGTAGACGTTATACTGTTGATGGCTATGGCAAAGAGGGTAACGCTTAAAACACTGCCCTGGGGGACACCTCTTGCTCAAAGCGATCAGACAGTGTGTTACCAACGCGGGTCCGAAAAAAACCGCTGAGACAGGAAAGACCGAATGAAAATGGGGAGGCGGCCACGAAAGCCCCATTGATGCAGTTGTGCAAGAATACAGTGTCTCCAAGTAGTATCATATGCCTTACTGATATCAAAGAAGATACCGATACAGTGATGCTGACGGAGGAAAGCCTGCTGAATAGCCGCCTCTAGGAGGGTCAGGTTGTCGACCGTGGACCGAAATTTTCGGAATCCACACTGAAAGCGGCTAAGGAGCTGTCTGGTCTCTAACAGCCAGACCAGACGCCGGTTAACCATCCGTTCCAGGGTCTTTCCGACACAGCTTGTCAAAGGCGATACTACGATAACTATCGGGACATGTGCGGTCCTTTCCTGGTTTGAGGAGAGGGATGAGGATTGCCTCCCTCCACGAGGTGGGGAACACTCCTGTCTGCCATATGAGATTAAAACATTCGAGGAGGATTTCCTTTGACGCCGCTGGCAGATGTCGAAGCATGGAGTACCGGATGCGGTCGTGTATCTGGGTAGTTAAACAACGAACGCATAGGCTTATAATGTGAAAGGAACAGTATTCCTCAATTTAAACAATGTAAATGATCGTGTGACGTGATCTCGTAATGTTACACTGAATGAACTCCAGTGCGTTATACGAGAGTAATTTATTCGCCGTGTGGGATTCTGAGGTGGAAAGAATGAAATTAAACCTACTGCGCAAATCAAAAGCAATAAAACTGTATTGACATATTCACCCCGTCCCTTTACTAAACATGCAGAAAGAAAATTAAATAAACATTCTCTGGCATTAAATATAGTTGCTACAAATATACAGTACTTACGTTGATGAATAAAACGTAGATATGTGCCCAGAAATCCACTCACAAGAGGACCACGCCTACTCGTCAGCACCGAATTACGTCCACATTAATGGTCTATGTAAGGCTTGGACAGAAAAGAGAGTGACAAAAATCGGGAACTCCAGATGGTTAAGTGTTAAAAAAATAGCATTTTTCGAGCGGTTCGGGCGAGCATAGGCCTTTTATGTTTGCGTCAGTTCCAGGGAGTCGTTGGGGCAGCGGAAGGCATACGGAATGATAACGCGTAGGTCGGGGTGTCGTATCCGTATATGGGAACAGTATTTTACTTGTTTAATTTTTACGTTAGCTACACTATAAAATAAACCGAAACAAAATTCAGTGTGTTGTACTTATTAACATTTTCATAAAAGGTGCGAAAAGGAAAGGTAAAGGAAAATTTGGAATTTCCAGGAAATGACTGTAAGCCGTACAGGAGAACTTCATATATAAAATTAGATACTTGTATTATTTTGCAGCTGATGATCTACGCGTGTGGCGGGGTGATGTTTATCGTAAAGATAGGGGAAGCAGTAATTTTTTAGGCATCTTGCACACTTAATAAAGGCTGCGTGTTTTTAATCAAGTGGTTTTTTTAAAGTTTCTGTAAAAGAATGAACTTGGTTTACATTCATAAAAGGTTCTCTCTCAATGCTCAGTCTGGCAGAAAACCTCCCCTCATGTATTGGCGTAAGATAGCAGGTGATGTACAATGAAACGTATTCTGCTGCAGTCTTCTCGGAATGTGATTTCTTTTTCTCTCTCGATGAGACAAGAGAAGTTTCGTTGCTTTCTGATGAAATTCCTTACCTGAAAGTAATAACTGAAGTCGTAGGTTCGCACTAGCGGAATGCATTTGGGGGGGGGGGGGGGGGGGAGAAGATCAATTTAATATTGCACGATGGCAATCCATCTTCATTTTGAAAAATCTGGTCGTATAAGTGTGGATTTATTTGTCCTCGCCGCAATTTAAGTTTTCCTGCACATAGGGCTTCACTACACGAGTCGAAAATCTTTGTGTAAAGGCTGTTGCAAGTTTCTCAGGTTTTGATGAGGTAATTGCGATATTCCTGTATTATGCCTTTGCCTTTGCTTTTGATGCTTTTTGTGAAGATATCTGTATATATATTTTCGTCAAATGCTGCCTTACCACTTACAATTATCCAACTTGTATCTGTGTAGTCACCAGCAAATAATTTTTTTGTATTTATACAGTGATCTCCAACAGTATAAACATGTACATGAATGTATAAACACCTGAGGATGGGCGCAAGCCCGAAACCGGTCGTGTGACATATAAATAGCTTTTTATTGTGACTGGTAGCGGATATTTTTCTACACCCTATAAAGGAACAGTCACGGAGTTCGACAGCATCCACTATGGATAAAATTCATTTAAATTAGGACTGCCGGCCGTGGGTTTCAACCGTCGTCCTCCCGATTTCGAGTCCAGTGTGCTAACCACTACGCCTTCTCGCTCGGTGACGAAATCGGTGATAACGGGTAGGCGTGGTCCCCCTGTCAGTTACACGAAAAACACTGACGCACCCAACATATGCAACTCGCTTAATATTTTAAGCAAACCAGCCACAAATATGTGAACACCGTGCTGGTGCTGGTTTCGGTACTCAGCCATTAAGAACGAAGCACATTTCTGATAGGTTCGCGTGCTCACCATATCATGGAAATTGCAAATCTGTTCAGTCCACAAAGTTATTTCTTTATTACGTGAGAAATCAGAATCTGTGAAACCTGGCAAGGGCACTGAATCAATGGGAGCAGTTGAGACTAATACGTAGGGAGATCAGTAGGTAAGTTACACTTGTTGTTCCACGCTAAGATCTTTCCGCCTTTCCTGCAGACACAGTTCTGCTGCGTTAAGGACAACAGATGGATCAGACTGAGCGAGCGAAATGGCGCAGCAACATGAAACATACTTTAATGGTGAACTAAGCGGGAAAATACTTGTAGGCGAAATGTCTAAATTTCACGCAGATTTACCGCGAAATTCTGTCGGTGCATGGACAAATGCAATGTCGGATGCAACCATATTAAAACCCAGTCGACAATTTTACCAAGGTCACACAGACGTCGGTGAGTCTGATCGGGAAGTCCAGAACTTGCAACGTGCAATTTCCATCTTTTCGGCAAGGTGAAAAAACAACTAGGGAAAAAAGCGTTTTTGCGGCTGATCCCGGCGGAGGTTCGAGTCCTCCCTCGGGCATGGGTGTGTGTGTTTGTCCTTAGGATAATTTAGGTTAAGTAGTGTGTAAGCTTAGGGACTGATGACCTTAGCAGTTAAGTCCCATTTCACACACACAAAAAAGCGTTTTCTAATGATGAGGACTTCACAAATCGGTTCTAGAGTGGTGAGAACAAAATGCGGATTTTTATCATCGAGGAACTGAATGACTGGTGGAACGCTCCGACAGTTGATCTCAGAGACCAGGTGACTATGTTGAAAAACAGTGTCCTGTATGTATGTGTGTCAGCATGCAGTAAAAATTAAAGGCCAAACCAGCCCCCGTGCGACATTGTGGATCTTGCCCCCATACTATGCACAGAAATTTAAAATTCTCTCTAAACTCGTCCCATCTTTTTTCCTAGGGTGTTTCCCACAGTGTTGCAAGGTCCGACTACCTGCCCGCTGAGCGCATCCTCGACTTTGAGACTCGTTATCTGCATCAACCTTAATCCTACACACAGAGTGGGCGCTCGCCCACTCCTAGAATCTGGGCCGTGACCATCTTGGTTAAATCTTGCGCTATTAGCAGACGGTTTTACCAGACAACTTGATTACTACCTTTTGAAAGGTATTCCCACATTGATCTCGTGAAATTCTGTCACTGTTTATGCTTGTAACGTAGCTTTCAAAATACATTTCCATTAACTTTTGTCAAGACAGTTAGCACTGAAAAAATAGAAAGTATGAAAAATGCATTAACGCCATTAATATGTTAATCACATGAACTTATACGTTTGAGAGACATATTAAGTTTCAAATTTATCTATAATAATGAATAGTGGCCGATGAAATGAATTAAAATCTGTATCAAGACCACAATTCGAACCTAGAACTCCTCCTCACTAGACAAACGCGCTAAGCACTACACCACCAGGGCACTGCTACTCACACATCTGCTCGGACTACCCTAGTACGTCTTCCTCCCAAATACAATTATTTTTCAGGAATAGCCCAACTGCCAATATTTAAAAACTGTTACCTTCAGTTAATTACAAAATGTGTTCGCTCAGTTGACTCTCCAAACTAAAGCAAGAGTTATGGGTCGTCCCAATAGTTCCCACTCTTGCTCTGCACAATCCAGTCTCGGAGTTCGCATAATTGGCATATTTGCGACGAAATCTAGATTTTATCTTTCGAATCTTGACATTACTCTTCAAAAATATGGAAAACTGTCTTTTATTCGTGAACTCTATTTCCGCAGCTATGCATTTTTTTTTTTTAAAATCTGGACATCTGTTTCGTCAGGTGGGGAAGAATGTTAATGGTCAGGTGTGATTCTGCCATTTGTAATATTTAAATGGCCTCCACAGTTACTCCGCACTCCGTCCCCGGTAGCTGAGTGATCAGCGCGACAGAATGTCATTCCTAAGGACCCGGGTTCGATTCCCGGCTGTGTCGGAGATTTTCTCCGCTCAGGGACTGGGAGTTGTGTTGTCCTAATCATCATCATTTCACCCCCATAGACGCGCAAGTCGCCAAAGTGGCATCAAATCGAAAGACTTGCACCCGGCGAACGGTCTACCCGACGGGAGGCCCTAGTCACAGGACATTTACCTTTCAGTTACTCCACTCGGAACTTACGCACATCATCATTATCGTACGCTCATCACACTTTCTATGCGCTGGGTAATGACTACTATCCTTGAGGCTTCCCTTTAGTTGTAATTATTTCCATTACTTATAGCGTGTAGAATTCAAATAGCGTACGAAATTGCACGGAAGCAAAGCCTGTCAGCGAAGGCACTACCTGACTGGGTTGGGTTGGGTTGGGTTGGGTTGGGTTAGGTTAGGTTAGGTTAGGTTAGGTTACCGCTGCTGATGAACTGCTGGCGTAAATCAGCTGTGTGGGGGGTTCTGGTCGGAAATACGACGGTGCAAAACTGGGTGTTCCGAAGTGCCTGTAGCACCTAATCAAGCGTCGGGAACGCCTCGATCGGAAAGCCCAGATATCACTTTTGTTGATATCCATCTTGTAACTTTTTTATGGCACTATCTGTTCTGTTGAACTGTTCTTCCAAGTCTTTTGTCGTCTTTGTCTGAATTACAATGACATCTGCAAACTTACCCTTTTCCAAAAAAAAAAAAAAAAAAAAAAAAAAAAAAAAAAAAAAAACTTGTCCTTGAACTTTAATTCAATTTACAAATTTCTCCTTGGTTTCTGTCACTGCTTCCTCCACGTAAAGATCGAATATTAAATAGGTTGCAAACCTACCTTACTCCTTTCTCATTTACTGTATTTGTTTCATGTCTTCCAAGTCTTATAACAACAGTCTGGTTTCTGAACAAGTTGCATACTGCCTTTCGATCCCTGCGTCTTTTTTCTTTTTTCCTTTCTTTCTTTTCTCTTAGCGTGTATAAAAGTAACTTCAGGGGTACTCCAAGGGAGCGTTATGCGGGTGTTACTATTTTAAGCATGTAAAAATGATGTAGTGGACAATGTCTGAAGCTCTGCGAGGATGTTCGCTCACGATGCTGTTGTCTGTAGGAAGGTTGCTGCGCGGGACGACTGAAGCGTAATAAAGAGACTCGACGACTGGCGCAGGGATTGACAGTTGACAATAAACGTGAATATATGCAACGTTGAGCATAACTATGAACAGATCAGTAATTTTTCTATGACTCTATAGACGGTTGAAACAGTAACAACAATAAACGAGCTGAGAATAATCACCTGGAACGACCTATAGTCAAATGATCATATACATTGGGCGTTCAATGAGTAATGCAACACATATTTATCTTGGCCAGTTTCTGTTGAAAAAATTCGGAATTTGTTGTGGGACATCGTAGAATATTTCCGCTTCAGACCCTATAATTTTATGACATTCCGATAGGTGGCGGAGCTATATGTAGCCTTCAAAACTGCGTTCCGAGCAGAGAGCTATCATTTAGTTTCTTTTGGCGGAAAATCAGGGCATCGCAGACATTCATAGGCACTTACAGAATGTCTGCAGAGACCTGGCAGTGAACAAAAGCACGGTGAGTCGTTGGGCGAGGCATCTATCATCATCGCAGTAAGGTCGTGCATACTTGTCCGATCCCCCGCGTGCCAGCCAGCCGCACACAGCTGTGACTTCTGGAGTGCTGGAATCTACAGACACTCTCATTCGAGATGTTAGACGGACCACGAATACCTCTGTGCTCCACTGGACACCTCTGTTGGTAGTGCTGTTCGTGACAATTTTTTGTCGAACATCGTTACAGGTGATGAAACGTAGGTTCATCATTTTGAATCGAAGGAAAACGGATGTCTGTAGAGTGACACCACACCACCTCTCCTCCGAAAAAAAAAAGTTCAAAGGTGTACGCTCAGTCGGTAAATTAATGGCGACGGTCTTTTAGGATTCTAAATGTGTTATTCTATTTCATGTCTTCTCTGTCCATATTCAACCCACCAACCACCAACAGTACCTACATTTTGACAACTCTCATCCCTTTCACACCAAAAAACCCTTCCCATACAGTATGGGCATCCGGGGATGGCTTATCTGCAGTGACAAAAACTCCCCTGCTCAGTATGCTGAGGGTATCACCAAGGCCTTCACAGACAAGCACTATCCCTCAGACCTAGTCTGCAAACAGATCTCCCATGCCATTTCCCCTCATACCCCCAATCCTCCCACCACACCCCAAGAACTAGCCACAAAGGAGTGTCCCCTTCATCACCTAGTACCATCCCAGACTGGAAAAATTGAACCACATTCTTCGTTAGGGTTTTGATTACCTACAGTCATGACCTGAAATGAGGGACATTCTACCTAAGGTATTTCCCATCCCTCCTAAAGTGGTGTTCCATCGCCCACAAAATTTTAGTCCATCCCTATGCCACTCCCAATCCGAATCCTTGCCACAAGGGTCAGATCCCCGTGGAAGACCCAGGTGAAAAACCTGCCCAATCCATCCACCCAGCACTTCCTATTCCAGCCCTGTCACAGCTTTATCCTACCCAGTCAGGGGCCTTGGCAGCTTTGAAAGCAGCCATGTCATTTACCAGCTCTGCTGCAATCATTCCACAGCTTTTTACATTGGTATGACTACCAACCAGCTGTCCACCAAGATGCACATCTGCTGCCAAACTGTGGCCAAGAGCAAACTACACCACTCTGTGACACAACATACAGCTGAACATAATACATTTGATTTCAATGGCTGCTTCACTACCCGAGCCATCTGGATCCTCAATTATTCAAAAACAGTCTTAATCGCATTTATTATTATTATACCGCCAACCAGTTTCAGCCCGACGTAGGGGTCATCTTTTGGGCGTTTACACCATTGGTCGACTTCTGGCAGGAAACTGCCGCTATGTAGACAGGAGTAACACCACCAGTAAACGCCCAGAAGATGACCCCTACGTCGTGTTGAAACTGGTTGGCGGTATAATAATAATAAATGCGATTAAGACTGTTTTTGAATAATTGATTAATCATACTAATCGCTGCTTCATCTCACAACCATGTTGTCCAAAAATCATCTGGATCCTGCTCTTCACCACCAGCTTTTCTGAACAGCACAGATGGGAGTTATGCTTACAATATTTTCTCTGCTCCCGTAATTATCTCGGCCTCAATCTAAGGTATCATACTGCCCCCACACCTCCACCCAATAGTTTCCATCCCCTCTGTCATATCGTGTTCTCCCCATTCTCGTCTCCCACTTTGTTTATTTACCACCCTCTGCCAATGCATCCACCTGTCTTTCCCCACTCCTCTCCGTTTTTGCTCCTTTTCTCTCCACCTCCCTGCCCCACAACCTCCTGATGCTGCGCCTGTTGGTATTCAAGCACACTTCATCAGACAGCTTTCGTCTCTCTCCCCACACATATAGATATTCCTATCTGCAGTTTCCACTGTTTGTAAACGCAAAACTATAAGCTTTGGTAGCTGACTGATAAATAGGTGACACTGCAGTGCGATTTAACTGGCAGCAGGGTATAAAGTCTTTGCGAATTTCTTTCCGTATACATAATAAGTACGCCTCGCAGATGGGCTCGTGAGCAATATACGCAGATTTCACCACTTAAGAGAAGACGTATTGTTGGGCTTATAAAGAAGCCGGTTGGAGTAATCAGTGAATCGCTCGACATTTGAACAGGGACGAAATCGACATAGAGGGATGACAGAACATAAGTTTCCAGCAATTGTTAAAGAGACAATCAAAGCCCCAGATTCATCATTATCAGCTATCTGAAAGCAACTGGTGCATTACTAACCATAAGGACCATCAATAGACGGATCACAAAAAGGTGACTGAGATCACAGCGCCCATTGCACCGATTACCTTTGATCTCTGTACACATCAATCCGGTTTGCAGTGGCGTCAGGTACGTTCTGTCTGGTTCGTTGGTTTGTTTAAGGGGCGGGGGGGGGGGGGGGGGAAGAGAGAGAAAGGGACCAAACTGTTTGGTCATCGGTCTCTTATTCCTAGAAAACAAGTCCATGAGGGAAAGAATAAAGCAAACGAGACTTGCTGCACAAAACCGGGAGAAAAGAAGAACCACAAGAACGCCAGAAGGGCAACAAACACTACAGTGGACAAAATAGGAGAAGAAAACACAGAGAGACGCAAGAAACAGCTAGAAGGGATTAAAAAAAAGAGCAGATGACCGTGGCTGTCTGATCACGAGAGTAAAAACAGGATAAGCCAGTCACTCTGCAACACATTAAAACCTCCAGCCTAACAGCACTATGGCAGAGAACGCAGTGTGTCAAAGGACATGCGCTAAAACTTAGATAGAACAATAAAATCCCCCTCACGTGTAAAACGTAAAACTAAATCAGCCAATGAGGCGTTGTCAGCTAAAATTAACGGTAACGAGTCCGGTAACTGAATATTACGTCTCAGGCGGCCAAAGTAGGACAGTGCAACAGAATGTGGGCCACCGTCAACCAGCCGCCACACCGACACTGAGGTGGGTCTTTGCGGTGCAGGAGACAGCCGTAGGTCATCCAGGCGTGGCCAATGCGCAGCCGGCAGAGAACCACAGAGTGAGTCCCTTGCGAGAGGCCCGCGTAGAGGAGTGCCACACATTTTTTATGGCACGCTGTTTATTGTGCGTACCGAGGTTATGCCATTCCGTCTTCAGTGATGAGTCCCGCTTCAAACTGAGTCCCTATGACCAGAGAAGATGTGTAGACACGCCTTCGAGAGCGGTGGTATACCAGCCAAACAACCAGGTACGATGGTCTAGGACACCATTTCATTTCATAGCAGAACCTCTTCGATTGTCAAGTGTGGCACCCTTACAGCATACCAGCAGGTCGACGATATGCAACGTCACTTTACGTTGCCCTTCATAGTAAATCATCCTTGGCTTACATTCCTGCAAAACATTGCCCGCCCAAACACAGCGAGTTTGTAGTGCTTGTTTTAGTGCTTGCCAAACCCCACCTTGGCCAGAAAGGTGGCCAGAAATCTCCCCAACGGAGAATGGTTGGAGCATTATGGACAGGACACTCCAGCCAGCTCGGGATTCCGACGGGCTAACGCACCAAATGGACAGAACTTACGGTACATTTTCTCTTAGGAGGATATCCAACAAGTCTGTCAACAAATGCCAAGCTGAATAACTGCCTGGATAAGGACCAGAGGTGGACCAACGCATTATTAGCTTGCTCAATTTATGAAGCTCCTTCTGTTGAATAAATCATCCAGTTTTTTTCTGAAATTGTAATAATTTGTTTGTCTGTACATACTAATTTCTGTCGTCCCTTTCCATTCGGATGATTCCCCTTCGTGGTGAGTCGTTCTTTTTGTTCCCTTAATGTGAATGTTCAATCACTGGATCGAAAATCTTAGTATACCAAATGAAATTTGGAATGTTTTTAACCAGCAGCGCAGGAACACGAATGCTGTTGGATGTTGGCATAGACAACTAAACCCCTCATTAAATGAAAACAGAAAAAACGAATGTATACGTGTACTTTATGATAAAGCTGAAGCAGAAAATACTATACTTAAATATAAAGAAGATTGCATTGGCCTGCCTCTTCAAACAAAAATGATAGATAAATCGTGACAAAAGGTTAAAAGGCTTTATAAAAGTATATAATGACTTGGGGTTTAAGAAAAGGTTTAAAATCTCTGTATTCCTTACAAAAAATACAGCCACAAATTGAAACTAGTAAAATAAAACAAAAAATTTAATCATTTGCAGCAGTAATGATGCACAAAGAAAAACAGGTAAAAGTAAATAAAAATTAAAAACTTAAGAAGCATTTAAATATGCTTATGTACTACGTGTATAGGAATACTTGAGCCTAGATAAAATATTCTTATTACTACAAGAGTCGGAAAACACATGGTTCAATACGTGCTGTCGGAATTACGACGTTGATGATATGGGTCGCAAAATCCACAGTCAGGTATCCACATCAACAGGAGTAAAACAAATCTAATGGAATGTAGTCGAATTAAATCAGGTGCTACTGACGGAATTTGTTTAGCAAATAAGACACTAAAAGTGGTAGATGAGTATTGCTTTTATGCAGCAAAATAATTGACGATGACAGAAGAACGGGGGATATAAATACCAACTGGAAAAGCGTTCCTAAAAAATTGCTAACGTCGAATATGAATTTAAGAGTTAGGAGCTGTTTTCTGGAAGTACTTGTCTGGAGTGTAGCGTTGTATGAAAGTGAAACGTGGACGATGAACAGTAGATACAACAGGACAACAGAAGCTTTTAAAATTGGTGTTACAGAACAATAGTGAACATCAGGTGAATACATAGAGATGGGGAGAAAATAGCTATACAGTGCAACCAAACTAAAGATGCAATAGGTTAATAGGACACATCTGTGAATTCAAGGAAGTTACTTTGGCAGTGGTGGGAAGTGTAAGTGGATTGGGGGTGTTGGGGGAAATAGGAGTGGTAAAAATTGTAGACGAGCAGCATGGCTTGACTACAGCAACCAGGTTCACGGGGATGTAGACAGCAGTAGATGAAGGAACTTGCACAGGATAGATTACCATGAACAGTTGCAACAAACCAAGTTTCATACCAACACCACAACGACAGTAAATCAGTGCTTATAAAATGAGTAATTCCTATGGAGTTCAGGCTCTAAGCTGATGAGGATATTATTGCGTCAGACTTGTCAGCCAAATGGGCAACCTCAAAACGCAGTCTGACACAGACAACGAAACCTTTCACTTACAAACGAAACCCAAACACTGGCTTGAGTGAATGTTTCTCACAATCGGATAATGAACAATCAGAGAAAAGCAAAAACTGAATACATAGGAGCTGACTTCCTGCAGAAAACTGTCCCAATGTATGCTCCACTATAAATCAGGAAATAAATAAGATGATGCCTCTGAGAAACCATCACTACAAAAGAGTCCAACTACACGCTAGAGCTTGACCGAGTAGATAACTTAGCAGTTTAACGACGAGTACTTTAGTAGCTGGTAAGAACTGGTAACCTTAACTAAAATTATTGTGAATTTTTTTCCACGCTAAAAAGGAAACGCACCTAAATGGTGAAGAGAGCTGGATATAACTGCCAAGGCTAAAAAGAAAGTCTTTCAAATAAGTTCAAAAACAAATTCTCGGGACAGGAGACTATAGGAGAAGTTCATACTACAAGCTTCTTTCAATTATACATCACATGTTTAAATGGATGCTGTTATTTATTGTGTGATAGAGTACTAACCGTAGGCAGTGAGAAAGGCGTCGAGGTACTCGGAATTTTCCGTCTGGTGCGTCTTGCCAGTGAATTGCTTCACCATGATGGCAGCTTATGATCTTCACGAGCTAGCTGACGAATACAGCTTGACAGCGCTTAGCTGAACAAGGAAGCTGAAGACGTCTTATGTGATTCGTCTGCGTGAGATTAATTAGGCACGTACTGCGTCATTATCTTGAGGTAGATATCGTAATCTCTTTGTTATGTCTCGCTTTTGTTATTATCTCACGGCGAAATATTTGTCACTCGACGTCATCAATATATACACAATTACCGCCCGGTGTGTTGTTTGAGTTGACAGGTGCGTTTCCTAATTCAGGCGTAAAAAGATGACAATGAAACGAAAGTTTTCTTCTCCAGTAGGAACATACATATATTTGCGTAATACCGCTGAACGTGAATACGAATTCTAAGGTCATAACATTATTGTGAGAAAAATTCCGTCCTGCTTATGTTTGAGATTAAGCTGCGTTACACTGTAGTGAAGATACTAGGTTTCAGTTGTCAAATGAAGTACATCATCCAAGTCCGAGTGTGAAGTTGAGAACTATCCTATATGAAACTTCAAGACATTCAGTGAAATGAAACTCATTTTTCAATGTCGTCGAAAAATACCTCCAGTCCAAAAGGAATGTAATGGTTACACTTTCATACGTTACATGTTCGGTTCTTTGCACAACCGAGTGCTGACTCCAGGAATTTTCTCTTGGAATTTCCACCATTTCCGACATCGGATTCCATCACTTAATGGGTCTTGCACATCGACATCCCTGAATCAGCTTATGATGACCTGGCTTTATTGACTGGAATTTATAGGTACTCACACTTAAAGAGAACCGGCAGCATTCTGTGGAAGAGCTCCACCGACGCAACATCACAATTCTCAATACTGTCACAGCCAGGAAACTCCGTAAAAGCATCTGTGATAAACCTTCGACTGACAAATTCTACAACAGGCGATGACCCGTTTCAATAGTCTCTTGGATATGAATAACATGTAGAGCATTGTCATTAACTAGTCGAATTTTCATTGTTAAACGTATTATTATTGACCATTTAAGTATTTTTGAACTAAAGCTGTTTCGAAACTGGTGAATGATGTTTACTCCCCAAGAAACCGTACTTCCCTTTTGTAATGTTCTAAAGTGGCCGTGTTTGCAGTATGCTAATAGGACTGTGTTCCACCTAGTCTGCAAAACGTAAATTCTTCGGTTTACTTGCCTAGGCATCTTTCGGCATATTTATGTCACCATCAACAAGTTCTCATTTATATTACGCACGTTACTTAGCGATTTGTTTTATCTAAGTACGTGCACTCGTATTAGCAACAAGCTGCCCAACCAAGGATCGACGCCGCGCGGGGTAGCCACACGGTCTCAGTCGTCTTATCACGGTCCGCGCGGCTCCATCTCGATAACAATATGCCACAGTGTCAATTTATCAGTGAATCAGAAACATGAAGTGCAGTGATGTGAAGAGTTTAAAATGCAACTGCAGAAACTGTTATTTGTTAATGAGTACTGGTTACTAAGAACACAACATCACTGTGCCATACCATCTCTTCTTCTTTGTCTCCTTCTTCTTCTCTGGTGTCTCCTCTCTTCTCTCCTTATTATTCTCCAGAGGGAATCCTATAGAATGAAGACCACATGCTAGATTGGATAATGATTGACACAATGTAAACATGAGTGAGTGAATGACCTGATAAAGATTTTAGGCAAAGAGAGAGTAGAAGTGGACTGTAAAACAATTACTATAGAAGACTGATATATATTCAGTGTTCGTTATGCAAACAGTAGCACATAAGCATAAGGTGGACATTAATATAACAGAGGGAGCAACACATGATGCAGTTAGAACAGACTGTGCACTGAATGTTAAATATTTCAGATTACTGTTCACAAAATAAGTGTCATTTAATTCATATTTTGCTTGGACATTTGGAAAGAGAATCACAACTGTTTGACCTGTACCTACACTGCAAGCCTTTACAACTGTCAAAGCCACAACAATATTGTTGTATCTTCAGTCTTTATTGACTACCACCTCACACACAAATATTATGCTGGCTGATAACTGCACATCGAATAATGAAAACATTAGATCATTAATACAATTACTAACTGACCAGGTGTAGAGTCCTATCACTGGCAACTGAATGTACACTGGCACAGAGGTAGACTGACTCAAGAATGTTTGCATACGGCAGAGAAGATGTAAGTGGACGATACCACACTGGCAGCAGCCTGACGCGTTTGTATTTGCCAACTGTGGTACTATCTGCAGGTGATGGTGGTGCTCTTGTTTCGCCAGGCCACCGCTGGCACCATAAAAATGCTGCAATGGCAGGTGGCATGGGTGTGCACTCACATTCCTCCTCTCTTCTGCAGAGCTGTGCCACAGGCATTGGTGCACAAGAAAGGAGGACTGCACCTGCCAGATCCCTGCTGTTGGACAGTCAGCACAGGTGACCCAACGACAACGACATTGGCACAGTTGAGAGAAAATTTCCAAAAGTTCTTGCCAAGTGTCTCAGCACTGCACTAATTCGCTCACAAAGAAAAGCTCATTTCATTCTTCATAAGTGAATTCATGCAACATGGACACACATGACAAGAAAGGATGAGGAACTTTTGGACACCTATTGACTAAGTAACAGCATGCATCGACACACAACTGGGACAAGATTGACAGCATCATTCACAGAAGCATGCAGAATGAACTCAACTGCTACACTGAGCAACAGAAGAAAAAGTTTACAAGCTGGGAGAAGCAGACTGACATGGCAATTCTCTACATGTCTTGCACAGTGGCCGATCACACCAAATGACAATTGAACAAAGAGGAATAGTCCCTCCTTCAAAAAGGAGGGAATTTTGCTGTCATCTAGAGACTGGTACCTAAGGGGGGTATCACTGCTAATACCAAAGTTGTCATTCAGGCCCTTCCTTGTGGAACAGCTGAGGAAATACAAAAGGAAACTGCCAAGATACTACATTGAGCAATGTCACAAGCTTGCTACTTGAAGATAGAAGGATTACAACCTGTCAAGAATCTTACTGCCAACAAGAGAATATTGGTACTGCCTGGAAGGGAACTATAGCCCTCATAATGAACACTGAAGATTATAAGCAGAAGAGCCAAAAACTAAGTGGAGATCTGATGCAGCTGATCACATGGAATATGAATCAGTTAATCAAGGTATCTTCTCTCTCAGCAGACATACACTGTATGGATTACCAAAGATTCAGAAGAATTCCATTATGACTGATTATTAGTGCTCCTGGCTCACTGATGTATAAACTGGCAAAACACTTAGCCTCTATGCTTCATCCGCACCACCAAATGACCTCCTGGTCAGCTTTGATGTTGTTTCTTTGTTTACCAAAGTGTCACTCAATGATTCTCTGGAATATATCGGTTCCATTTTCCCGCATGATAACAGCAAGCTCCTTCATGCATGTCTCACAGTGAGCTATTTCATGTGGAATGACAATGTCTATGAACAGCTGGAAGGCAACGCCATACGTAGTCCACATTGTTCAGTAATGGCCAACTTCTTCAAGGAACATTTTGAAGTACAGGTACTAGACTTGGCAGACTGTGAACCTAAGATGTGGTACAGATACGTCAATGATACCTTTGTTGTGTGGAGCCGTGATAAGGAACAGTTTTGTGGCTTCCTAAAATACCCAACAGTCTCCATGCCAACATAAAATTTACCACACAGGTTGAAAAGAACCAACAGTTAACCTTTCTAGATGTGCTGGACATGAAAAATGGTGAAAAACCTGGAATACAGTGTGTATCAAAAACTGACACGTACAGACTGATACGTCCACAAACTATCAAATCACAACCAGAGCCAGAAAAAGAGGCATGATTAACACACTCATTATGCAAGTAAGATGAATAAGTGAGCTGCAGCATCTCAGCTGTGAGCTGCAACACTTGGAAAGTATGAGGAGCAATGGGTACTCCACCAGTTACCTAAGAAGTGTCACAGAATCAAACACTCAGTGTAGTGACACACTGGAAAAATAAATGTCAGATATGGCCTTTCTGCCATACGTTCCCAGAACGATGGATAGGAACAGCCACATAGTGCATAAACATGACATAAAGATTATTTATAAACCAACAAAGAAGATCAATGAGTGTCTCAGATCAGCCAAGGAGAAAAGAGACCCACATGAAATATTGGGAATATACCAAATACCATGTACACATGGAAAAGTCTATATTGGAATGATTGGGTCATCAATCAGCACCAGGATCACCAAAACAAGCAGCACTGCAGGTTGTGGCAGGTAGAGAAACTGGCCTTGGTGGAGCACGCACTATTTGACTGACCACACAGTGAAATTCATTATCACGAAAGCCCTTGCCGTAGAAGAGCACTATTACACCCACTTGTTCAGGGAAGCTATACATATATGCAAACATGACAACAGCTTCAACAAGAAAGGAAAAAGCCTCAATGTGAATGGCTCTTGGATTCCCGTGCTGAAGAGATCAACCATTGCAGGTAGTGAGGGAAGAACCGCAGTGGAAATGACCACGGAAAAGCCCTTGAATATTGACACACTAGGTACATATAATGCACTGCCACAAGCTTGAATAATACAATCCATCAGCAGCAATGGAGAGTGAGGCTTTGACAATGTCAGCCACTTGTGCTGGCACAACATCAGAAAAATTATCAAACAAATGTTGGTCAAAGAACCCGAGGCAAAAGCCAATAGGCAATTTGTCAAAATTAATCATCATTGAAATAAAGAAAGAGGAAGAAAAACAATGTTTACATAATTATTAAAACAATGCTTGTGAACAGTTTTATAAGATTTAAGAAGGAACAATCCAGTCAACAAAATGAAGTGATGGCTAAATTAAATAATAGTTTGGCTAGTAAAATCAAGTCACTGGGTGACGAAATTGAGTCATCAAGAAAAGGACTAAAACAGCCATTGGGGGCTAAATTGGACATATGTACAACAAAGCAAAAAATTTAGAAAAGTCACTATGAAGCTCAATATTTTGACCATGGAAGCAGAAAAGGAACTTACGATCTACAGAAAACAGTGCTGTAAATGTAGAATTGGAGCAGATAAATAATGCTGGAAATGTAATGTTGTTAAAAGAAACCAAAAACATCATTTCTGATTAAGGCAGTGTGGCAGTAGTTGATGTTTGTAAACAAACTGTTACACATGTCATGAATGAAACTGCAAATTGTTCTGATGTTGTACATAACAGTTATGTAAATATTAATAATATAATGTCAAATCAAAACAAGTGCTTCCAAAGACATTCATGTTAGTAGTAAAAACAGATGAGATTGAGTATAGTGACAATTTGTGTACACCATTCCTTTAAAGACACAAGGGGCATATACTTTCTTTTGTATATGATGTGTTTGGCCAACACAGAGTTCTGAGCTGATGTGGATCTTACTTCAAAATTTTCATCTTCCAGAGAAACATCCTTTTTCTAATTATCCTCTCAATCTTCAGGTAATCTCCTACTGTCATACTGTGTTCCTTCGGTAGGTGTTAGTAGGATATTTCAAGTGTAATTACACAGTGGTAATAATGAGAAATTTGTTTATTATTTGTCCAAAAGACACGTATGATTGTGAAATTAAATTTCAATTCAACTCATTAAACTAAAGAAATGATTTAACATGTTTATCACCACAGGCATTTTACGCTAATTCAATTGAAAGGTACCTTTACATGTATGCTTATTCAGTGAAAAAGTTGTGTTGCAGTTTGAAAAAGTACATTTTGGCTGTCTTAAGACAAAATATTTTTTAAATTTGCTATACTATGGTGTCTGGGTTCACTGAAGTTACATAGATCACAAATTTTGGAAACACTAATGTAGCAGCACCACAGTTTAAAATAGGGAAGTTAGATTTGGTGCAGTATTTCAGAGCGCGCAAGTTACAGTCGGATGTGGGCTGGATTGCAGTAAGTTACGCTGACTAGTGGTTGCGAGGTGGAATGGAGGCCACAGGGGCCATCGAACTGCTGAAAAGCGTAAACACAGCGGTTTGCATGTTGCAAGCTATAAGAAGAAGAGGCCCACTGGCGCAACTGTGGTGTGGGGCGTATGTGACTCGGACCAAAACGTTGGCGAAACAGAGCCGTGAAGCTGAGTATAAATAGCTGTGGTTTTCTAACGAGATTCATCCAAGTGTGGCAGCTGTCCTGGACGGTGGGGCGTGTCACACTACTGACGACACACGGCAACAGATGGGGCAATAGTGTCCCAGTCCACGGAGAGTCGTCGGTTCGACCCTCTGAGGCCGACGTGGGGTCCACAGCCAGCCAGGGCGGGCCACTCTTCGGGTTGCTACTGCGGACAGTCTTCTCGGCTCCCGACACATGCCGGAGACTTACAAGGCGAGGGCCGCAGCTTCAGACGCCGTAACGGGAGCAGTCATTGCCACCACATTCCCAGCTACACCAGCTGAGGAAGAAGCAGCAGTGAGGCCAGCTACGGCTCCCGGCGGAGCAGTGCGGCGTCAACTGGGACGGTGGCCGCTGAGTCAGCTGCTAGCGCAGCCATCCTGACATAATTTTTACTCTACAGCTGGCGTACAAGGCCGGCTCGACACAGAGCATTGCACACAGGCCGCTCGGGGTACTTCCTCAGCAATACGGGGCCTGTGACGCGGACTGAGGTCAACAAAGCTCTGTAGTGGAAATAAATCATTTGAAAAGCTTGGACGAGTTTTAATACGGCACCTCCTGGCACCCATCCACTACATTTGGTGTCAGAATAGTGGACGTCGTTGTCCAGTATGATGTTCGAGCCCACCACCTGCAGTACAGTCACAAGATGTGGTGAGTGGTGTCAAAATTGTTCTTTTGAGTGTTGGACGTTTTCTTTCTTGTTGGTGTTTTGAGCATAGCTTGCCAAGCCACATTTTAGATGTTTGCGTGGGCATAGTATTTTTTGTTGTCAGAATAAGTGTTAGTATGTTCAGGGAATAACATTGTTTTCTGGCGTTTAATGGCTGGCTCTGAGCACTATGGGACTTAACATCTATGGTCATCAGTCCCCTAGAACTTAGAACTACTTAAACCTAACTAACCTAAGGACATCACACAACACCCAGCCATCACGAGGCAGAGAAAATCCCTGACCCCGCCGGGAATCGAACCCGGGAACCCGGGCGTGGGAAGCGAGAACGCTACCGCACGACCACGAGATGTGGGCGGCGTTTAATTACTTTTGTGTTAATTTTAGTATGATGTTATTGAGCATGATGATATGGACTTGTAGGAAGTCAGATTGTTATTGTACTTAAATGATTTTTTCAGGACTAACTGAGAACAAAAGCAACACAACAGCAGCGTCAAGGACGCAAGGTGTGTCGGAACCAGAAGCAGTACAGATTTTAATGGAAAATATAGCACAATTGACAGTGGACAATACACAGTTGAGAAATGAATTAACATCTAGAAGTGAGCAGGAAACCGCATCTGATCAGTCATTGTTGCCTAGGGGGCACGAGATTGATCCAGCCACCACGAGTTTGATTATTCCGTTTTCTGGCAAGGCATCTGAGGATGTGCATTCATTTGTGGAGGACTTGGAAATTTCAGCTGCGATGAATGGTTGGTATGATGAGCAATTGTTACATGTAGCCAAGATTAGACTAACGGGTGAAGCGAAAACATATGTAAGGTGTTCTGAGGCCTTAAGGAAGGCAGGACAGTTTAAGCAGTTAAAGGAAGGGCTTTTACAAACATACAAGAAACAGAATAGTGCTCGGTACTTTAGGGAGAAGTTAAGTACAATGACAAAGAGACAGGGGAAGACGGTGGAGAAATTTGTAGACAGGATAAGGGAAATTAATGAGTACACTTACGAGTTGGGTCAGAGCGATGAAGTGAATAGCGTTCTGTTGCACAAGGCCGAGCAAAGGGCACTTTATGTATTTCTGAGAGAGTTACCAGCACATATGTCACAGAAAGTGCGTGAAGGAACTCCAAAAGATTTGTATTCGGCCATTCAGCTGGCAATTCAGTGTGAGGAAATAGACGTGGCAACAGGAGTACGCGAGAGGCACACAGTATTTGCAGCAATTATAAAATGTTATAAATGTGGTCATACGGGACATGTGCAGAGGCAATGTACCCAGTCACCAAGGAACAGAGGAAGGGGTGGAAATCAGCAGCGTGGAGGATGGAGAAATGGAGATAGGAGAGGTGGACAAGCGTTAAATGACAGAGGGGGCCCAAGACCCCACTAAAGGAGCTCCCGTTTAATTTCAATGCTATGAACACGTATGCAGAGGTGGAATGTTCAGTGGTAGGATCTGTAGGAACTAAAAAGTTTAAGATTTTGTTGGACACAGGGGCGCAAGTGTCAATGGCTACTAAGAATATAGTGGGACGAATGAAGATAGACCCACAACGTTATAGATTGCGTGGAGTGGGGGATAAGGAGGTCACGCCTTTGGGGTCGGTGACATAGAGAAGGTCCTATTTAATGCATGAATGGAGGTAGTACCATGGGTGAGCGAAGGCTACGACATGATCCTAGGAGTAGATTTCTTGCGTCAACATCATGCCAAAATTGACCTTGGACAACGAACTGTGGAACTTATTGGAATGTTATTTCCACTAGGGGAAACTGTTGTCAATGCAGAGCTGTCGCATGGGGCGTTCAACGTAATGAACAAACCAATTGAACCACGTACATTAGCATTAAGGCTTAATTCGCGTGAGTGTGTGTCTGGTGGCACCGGGAAGTCGCTTTGGGTAAGTGTGGAGTCAAATCTACCTGTGGGTACAGTATGTGTTATTGAACCATTGAAGGATAATGAAGATTTGGGCTCACTGGGTTGTTTTGTGAAACATAGTGTTGTACGCGTACAGGAGGGGAACAACGGGCGAGTAGTTCCCGTGAACATGGATAATTTTAGCGCGGTAGACGCGAATTTGAGGAAAAGAGTTTTAGTAGCAAATTTGGATGTGCCAGATGATGAAGACTGGTGTTCGAGAGGTAGGCGAAGCGATCAAACACTAACTGCCAATGCAACTGCATTGCGTGACAAAATTAAGCATTTGAAAGGAGGAGAAAGAGAGCATATAGAAGAATTATTATGGGAGTTTAAGGATTTGTTTTTTCCCACAAGGGCCGTTACCAGCAACGCCATTAGTTCAACATAGGATACCAACAGCGAATGAAGCACCGGTTTACCGTAAACCATACAGCTGATTATGGAGGATTTCATTGATCAGCAGCTTGTGGACAGTATTATAGTGCATAGCAATAGCTGCTGGGGGAGCAGGCATTGTTGTTGTGCCTAAAAAATCTGCGGATGGAACTAAGAAATACAGGTTCTGTTGTGACTACCAGTACCTCAATAATAAGACAGTAACGGATGCATACCCCATTCCAAACATATCGGAGACTTTGGACAACTTAGGACAGCGCCAGTACTTTTCTACGATGGATTAGACAAGTGATTATCATCAGTTAGAGGTGTCTCCAGAGGATCGTCCAAAAACTGCTTTCTGTACACCTGGAGGCCATCACCAGTACATTAGAAAGCCATTCAGTTTGAAAAACACAATGGCAACGTTTCAGAGGTTGCTAGACAGTGTCTTGAGGGGTTTGAAACCACAGCAGTATCTTTTCTATTTGGATGACATTATAGTGTTTTCAAGTAGTATGGAGCAACATAGACAGCGGTTAAGGGAAGTCTTTATGAGGTTAAGAGCAGCTTGTTTGATGAGCCTGGAGAAGTGTCATTTCGCATTAGAAGAAGTAAAATATTTGGGTCATATTATCAGTAAGAACGGAGTGCGAACAGATCCAAGGTTGGTACAGGCTGTAAGGGATTTCCGGGAACCGAAAACAGTTAAGGAAGTGCAGTCATTCACCGGAATTTGCAATTTCTATCGAAAGTTCGTGAAGGGTTTTGCAGATTTAGTAGAGCCGTTGACGCGATTGTTACCGAAGGGTGTGAAATTTGAGTGGACAGAAGAGTGTCAGAAAGCGTTTGACAGACTGAAAGAAGTGTGAACATCAAGTCCGGTTCTTGTGTTTCCAGATTTTGAAAAGGACTTTATACTAGCATGCAATGCATCAAATCAAGCATTAGGGTGTGTTCTTAGTCAGGAAATTGCTGGGAAAGAACATCCTGTAGCCTATGCGTCTAGGCAGTTAAATGCAGCAGAGAATAATTTCTCAACAACACAGAGGGAGATGCTTAGCGTAATCTATGGAATCACATATTTTAAATCTTATTTATATGGGAGACGATTCCGGGTAGTGACAGATCATGCTGCATTGAAGTGGTTGTTGGGGTTGAAGGATCCAAAAAATACAGGACACGGACAACGATTGTAAATTGTATCAGACGCAGCCACAGTTTAATGTGTACAATGGTCTTCTGTGCAGGGAAATGAAGTTAGGGCCAAGGGTAGTAGTGCCAGCGAAGTTGAGGGATGAGGTTTCAAAGGAAGCACATGATCGTGTGTTATCCAGTCATGGAGGATGTAGAGCGACAAACAGGAGAGTGGCGGAGAGGTATTGGTGGAGAGGTAGGAAAGGAGATGTGGATCAGTATGTCAAGAATTGCATACCATGTGCGCAGAGAGCAGATTTGAGTCGCAAACAGATACAGCTACAATGATTACCGGAAGCAACATGTCCATTCTCTTTCCTAGGGATTGATGTCTTAGGACGTTTTAGGCGAACACCATCGGGGATCAGATTTGTTCTGACAATAATAGACCATTTTTCAAGGTATGTGGAGATGGTGGCTATGCCAAATCAACGGGCAGCAATGGTCGTGCAAGTGTTAGTAAACAACTGGATTTTGAAGTTTGGTGTACCAGAGACAATAATTACTGACCAAGGGACCAACTTCATGTCGAATTTAATGAAGGAACTGCGTAAATTGTTGAATGTAAAGAAGTTGAGGACGAGCGCATTGCATCCAAAGGCCAAAAGAAGGACAGACGGGTACACAGAACAATCGGGAAGATGCTGAGTTTTTATGTGGATTCTCATCACCGTCAGTGGGATGAGTGTTTGAAGCATATTCTATGCGCATAAAATGCAAAAGTCCATACAAATACCGGTTTGTCTCTGTATGAGGTAGTGTATGGGCGAAAAATGCTGTCACCGTTTGATTTAGTGAAGCTACAGAAAGGAAGGACTGGTGAATCTGTACATCAATTCGCAAGAACAATTCGGGATGTTTGGAAATGAGTACAAAAGGCAAATACGAAGGTTTTGGAAAGGCAGGAAGACACAGTAAAGCGGAAAGGAAGTTTACCGCAGTATAGGGTGGGGCAATGGGTAATGCTGTCAAGTCCCTAAATGCAAAAAGGGAAAACTAAGAAGTTCCTCATGAGGTATCAAGGGCCATACCAAGTTGTTGAAACTACATCTCACGTTAATGTTAAGCTTCAGCTGCCAACTAGAACCACGATAGTACACGTTGGGCAATTACGGCCATTTAAGGGTTGCCCGGATGTGATTCCAGGCATGTCACAGGAAGGAAAGAGGAAGAAAGAGAGAGTGGAGAGAGGTGCTACGCACAGAGGAAATCAGGAAGATATAGTACAACATGAAGTATCATATGCTTTGCGTTCTAGAAAGTAGTAGAGTATTTGCAGAGTTTTTTTTTTTTTATTTTCTTGACATGTATCAATTGGGTTTGTGTGGATTAATTAGGCATTGTATTTTATGTGTGTTTTCGAATATTGTAAGCCTGCTAGGGGCAGCAGTCTTTTTGAAGAGGAAGGGTGATGGTGATCAGTGTCCTCAGGTCACTGAAAAGGGAAGTGTAGCATATGACGTATGTGGAGTGTTGTTGGAGAAATAAATATGTCGGAGTAAATTTTGCGGCATAGCCATAATAAATATGTGTTGAACGATGTCAGAGTCGTACGATTTCTTGTTTAAATTTTTAGTTATTGAGAGTGCTGGGTCAGGAAAGTTGTGTTTATTGCACCAGTTCATATAATGTAAATTTAAGGATAAAAGTCGTCACACAATCGGTGTTTGAATCAAAAATAGTGAATGTTGGAGGAAAATCCGTGAAGCTACAAATATGGGACACGTGCATGGTGCAGTTATTTTTAGCCACGGGGAAAGGAATAGACTGTTGAAGGACGTCGTGGAACCAAAATTGAACTTGCAACAAGTTGGGATGCATTGGATCTCTGATACTAGTAGCAAGTTGTTTTGAGCAAAGAGTGTTTACGGAAGCGAAACGTATGGAGCTCCAAGGAAGTGGAATTTTAATCAATGGAACTGAGTGTAACATAATAGGACCAACCTTTCACCTGTCACTGTCAATGTCAGGAGTCACACAAGTGAATGTTACGCAGCCACAGCTGTACTGGCCTGAAACCACTTTAGAGTTTTTGCCAAGACAGAATCTGACCTTGTTAAATCAAACTCTGGAGCCAGGTCTGTTGAGATCCGTAAACAAATTCATTATAGAGCAAGAGGGGTGCATATCAGCCAAACAGCTTGTTCAACATGTCATGCAGTATAGGGAAAGGCAACGGCAAATAGCGATCATTTTGAGCACCACGGTGCCAAGTGGCATCGCAGCCTTAACTTTGTCATGTGTTGTTTTCTTTCTGATCAGGCAGAGAGCTAATTCCAAAAGGGAACCAAGGGTAGTCCAAGTCCAAGAGGATTGGATACCGAGGGCATGAGATGAGTAGGTAAGGGGTTGATCAAGCAGTGGTCACCCAGTAAGGAATTTTTACGTTTTGTTTTATGTCATGGTTTAAGGGGGCACTAGACCACATTTAAGTTTTCTAGTAGTAAGTAAGCATGTCGTAAGTGCCAATCCAAACAAGTTTGAGAGTTAGTTAAAGGATGACCCAGGGACTGGGTCTTTCCGAAGTGGGGAAGTTAGATTTGGTGCAGTATTTCAGAGTGCACGTTACAGCCGGGTGCGGGCTGGATTGCAGTAAGTTACGCTGACCAGCTGTTGCGAAGTGGAATGGAAGCCACAGGGGTCATTGAACCACTGAAAAGCGTAAACACAGTGGTTCACATGTCGCAAGCTATAGGAAGAAGGGGCCCACTGCCGCAACCATGGTGTGGGGCATACGTGTCTCGGAGCGATGCGTTAGCGAAACAGAGCTGTGAAGCCGAGTATAAATAGATGTAGTTTTCTAATGAGATTCTTCCAAGTGTGGCAGCTCTCCTGGACGGCAGGGCAAGTCACGCCACCAGCGACACACGGCAACAGATGGGGCGACAGCGTAACAATCCATGGTGGGTTGTTGCTTCGACCCTCTGAGGCCGACACGGGGTCCGCAGCCAGCCAGGGCAGACCACTCTTCGGGTCACTACCGTGGACAGTCATCTCGGCACCCGACACATGCCGGAGACTTAAAAGGCGAGGGCCGCAGGTTCGGACGCTGGAACGGGAGCGGTCATTGCCACCACATTCCCAGCTACACCAGCTGAGGAAGAAGCAGCAGTGAGGCCAGCTACGGCTCCCAGCAGAGCAGTGCGGCGTCAACGGGGACGGTGGCCGCTGAGTCAGCTGCTAGCGCAGCCATCCTGACGTAATTTTTACTCTACAGCTGGCGTACAAGGCTGGCTCGACACAGTATGTTGCACAGGCCGGTGGGGGTACTTCCTCAGCAATGCAGGGCATGTGATGCAGACCGAGGTCAACGAAGCTCTGTAGTGGAAAATAAACCATTTGAAAAGCTCGGACAAGTTTGAATACGGCACCTCCTGGCACCCATCCACTACACTAAGGAAACATTTACCCTGTAAAGGAAGGATGTCAGGCTTGTTAGATAAATACTGTAATTTTCAAGATCTAAGGTCAGCAAACAAATAAAACTATCATAATGAGAGTTTTTGGTACGAGGGGAGAATACTACACTGAAAATTTCAAATCTAAAGAACACATGTCTTTTACCTCAAGTCCATTTTACTGTGAACAATGTTTAGAGTGAGGAGACTATTTGTCAGACCACATAAAAGGTGAAAATTATGTTTTGTGTGAGTAACTTTGTGTGTGAACTGGAATAATATTTGAAATGTGTTAAAACATTTTTGTCATTTTTGAAAGTGTTGAATATATGCTGAATGATAGAGATTTGAGGGTTGATACGCTATGGTCAGAATAATTTGTAATATGGAGACATTAAGTTGTGGATCTATGGTGAAACATGAGAAGTTGTTTATGAGTATTATGAAGATATGATGTAGCAGGATTATGTATATTGTATGCTGCGATTAATACAGAGGGATTTTTCTTTGTAGTTTGATGAGCTTAGATAAGATATATGAATATATGGTATTTAGATGATGATAATGATTATGATTAGGTTGCATTGTGGTAGGGAACTTTATTCTGTACTGTGGTGTGTGATGATCAGCTATGTCATAAATTATATGTTTGTACCTGGAAATAAGATGAAGGTTTGTACTGAACTGTACTTACTGTGAATCTGATAGAAATGTGAAGAAGTATACAAACTATATCTGATGAATTCATAACAGAACATGTCTTGAGATGAGAAAGTTGTAGAACCATTATTTCTGGAAAATGTTTGAGAGACAGGAAAATAGCTCCTAAATATTTTAAAATATTTTACAACAACTGAATAATTCTTGTAGCAATCTAGAGTATTTAAATAGAATAAAACTTAAGGAAGTATTTTTTTTTTTGGGGGGGGGGGGGGCGCAGTCTATAGTGAAACCAGGGAAACTTTTACTGATGTAGAAAATATCTGGGGAATTGCATTGTCTGACAGTATACCAAACAATTTTGTTGCCATATAGTATTTTATCTGAAGAAGTAATGAACACAATGGAACACTACTATTCAGAAACACAATTTGTAACTGAAATTTAAAAAGCTGCTGTAGGATTATACTTAAAGTTTTTGCCAGATCGTTATTAATGATGTAAATAACATTTGAGGTTTTTTAAAACTTTGTCTGAGAAGGTAATTCAGTAAAGTATAGGTTTTACTATTTTATCATGTTATTATGGTTACACTTTGCTATATGTGATATATATGCCTACCTACACTTGAAGTCTGTACATATTCTGATGCACTTCAAAATCTTGTAACTTATTCCTGTTAGCACCAAAGTCTGGCAAGCAGCTATCTATACTGAACAGAATTTAATTTATTTTTAATTTATTTTATATAACTCCATTCGAACAGGCCTTGGAATGCCCAACAGTACTGACCAACTGCCATGTCTTCCTCAGCTGATGGATGTGGGTATGGAGGGGCAGGGCATGTGGTCAGCACACCACTCTCCCAGCCATTGTCAGTTTTCATGACCTGAGCCGCTACTTCCCAGTCAAATAGATCCTCAGTTGGACTCACAATGGCTGTGTGCACCTTGCTTTCCAATGCCACTTGGCAGACATGGATGATTACCCAACCAAGTACTAGCCAAGTCCGATTGCTTGACTTTGATCTGGAAAAAATCAGTGAAACCACTGTCGCAAGGCCGTTGGATTATTTTATGTAAACTGATGGATTAATGAATACGTATAGGATTATTATCATTTGTGTTGAAGTATGTTACACGTATTTACTTTCCTTATGCATTGTACACATGAAAAGACATCAAGAATAGATTACATGCTTATTCAATTAACATTAACATTGTTAGAAATGTTCAGTACTGTTCAGTTTCTGATACAAGAGACCATGTACCTACATAATTTATACATGGAGAGATCATACAAATGTGTATGCTTATCTGCTGTTGTCTAATGCATGTATGAATATCCACAATGTCACTACCATTGTTACATGTTATAAACATTGTACCATGGATATACCTTGAAACTGTTGCACCACTATTGCACTGAGAGTACCTCATTTGATTTCATCCTGTATAAGAATGTATTAATGGACATATGAAAGAAACATTAAACACTGTGAACTTTGATAGAATAATCTAATTTTTCTTGTGAAGAGAAAGACACTATGGGAACTGCTGATCTATACATATGTGAAAGCAACATTGATATAAGTTTATATTCAAAGAGATATGATGTGATTTACCTATATGTACACTTCACTGACCATATTTATGAAATGCTTTGTATCTTACCTGCCTACGATAAAGTTAGAAAATACTGCTAATGATCACATGGCAAAAACCACATGAAATGTGCTATGAAATTTATTCATGGGCACTGATTATATGAAGAACCAGTTTGAAGTACATTGCCTGACATTGAAAACTGACTACACTATATAAAAAACAAATGCAACTTACAATGTTCTTGACGTCGAAATAATTAGTTGACACATGAACATATTATATATCTTATGATGACTTTAATGAGATGTTCCCACATCACACATGTGAAAGAGGTATGCTACAGAAAGTACCAAAAATGATTACCCTTGATTCTACACAGTAAGTACTAATGACTATGTTGACCACAGTGAAAACTACAAGAGAACTGAATTTAGTTAGTATTACATTTTTTAGTACCTAATTTTGTAAACATTGGCTTCATAGTGATCTGCACCTATCCCCACAACTGGAACAAAATACTGTAGTTGTTAAGAACATACATATGTTACTACTCTTATCTCATGCTCGAATTAGTAATTAATATAATTTCCTGAGGAGTTTACATTTTTATTGTATGCTGTGCAAACTTGTAAAGATTTTACCATGCATTGATCATTTAAAGAACTTTTTTAACCTCCTATATTTGTGTTCTGACTGAGCTACTGGTGTCAGAGACTTTGTGTTGTTTCTGAGAAAAACAAAACAAGTGAAAAGGACTTAAGGAGCCTACTGATGACATGATAATTATGAATTCCCACTGGACACAAACAGAAGCACACATCAAAATTATGCAAATAACTTACGGGTTTGTGCCAGGTGACATCGTCAACCACCGCTGATATTTCGACAGGAGCACACCCTGCCATTCTCAAGGCACAAATGCAAGGAGGAAGAAATGTGCAAGGGAATTTAATACCTCAGTTTACAGAGGAGAAACAAGGAAGATACCACACACAGAACAAGTAACCGCAGAGTCAACACACAACCAAAGATAACCAACATCAGAAATATCATTGTGGCTATTAATCAACAGGTGAGGTAGCACTAATTCTGTCCCTCTATTTTTTGATGAGAGAGCCGGATTCCAAGCAGCAGTTAAACAAAATCCGCCATCTCTGCTTGTAAGATTGCTTGTTGAAATCAAACTATCAAGCAACCTTATAAACAGATTTTGTTTAAATGCTGCTTGGAATCCGGCTCTGTCTCTCATCAAAAAATAGAGGGACAGAATTAGTGCTACCTCACCTGTTGATAAACAGCCACTATGATATTTCTGATGCTGGTTATCTTTGGTTGTGTGTTGACTCTGTGGTTACTTGTTCTGTGTGTGGTATCTTCCTTGTTTCTCCTCTGTGAACCGAGGTATTAAATTCCCTTGCACATTGCTTCCTCCTTGCATTTGTGCCTTGAGGACGGCAGGGTGTGCTCCTGTCGAAATATCAGTGGTAGTCGATGACGTCACCCGGCAGCAAACCCGTAAGTTATTTGAACATTCAATTCGCCAGGTTAAGGTCTCATCAAAATTATTGTATGACATACTCTTATTCTGATATGTGCATGCTAGGACAAAGTCCTGCCCATAGTTTCTAAGTCCATTATTTTGGGGGTGCATGAAGTACACTAAAAACTATGATTCTTAGCTTAGTGAACTGTACAATACCTCTTCATGATGTATACGTGATGTATCAAATGTTGAGCACATACTGTAACCATGCTGAGTGGCTGGTTTAACTTTGTTTGCATACTTAAAACATAATTATTATGATTTATAATTCTTTATAATTAAAATTTGGTGAAATACAGATTCTTTTCACAACAATGTACAGACAGTGTAAACATAGCTGGAAGTCATATTTAAAAAAAAAAAACTTGTATACAAAAACCTAGTTGCTATTACTGTTCAGCCTCATGAAAAGACCTAGGGAATATATTAGCAAGAAAATCCAATCTGCACTTAAAAAGTTATTTTAGTTTTTAAATTCAAGTGATAACTGTTTTATTTTTGCATGTTCTTTATTTTGGAAAGTTTATATAAAAATGTAAATCCAAATTCTGCAACTAGTTCTCAAAAACTATTTAACTTTTGATTCTATGAAATCAATGCTTTAAACTTTTACTTGTACTTAAGCTTCCATTACCGTAAGCTGTATAAGCGGTGGCTACAACAGCCACACAGGCTTAGCTTTGTTACAAATTTTGTCAGGCTCATTTCTGTCATAGATTTTTTACTCTTTTTTGTGACATCTTTTGTGGTGCAATAAACTGTTATAAAGCAAATTATTTTGTTTCACCACATCATTTCACAAGAATTGATTAATGTAATACAAATTGCCTGACAGTACAGAGAACCTATGAATTACTTTCAGGTGGAGAAAACTGCAGAGAATAGATACTTTTCATGTTCATACACTGAGAATTAAAAGCTGTATTAACTTTCAAGCTCAACAAGGTGGTTACATTATAACCTGATGTGGATAGAATCTTTATAAGGTCACGCATGGACCTCTGGACCATCAGCTATTAAATGTGTTCCAGACATGTAAACTTGATGATGTTGAGGGTCAAATTTTTGTGTTTTTTGGTTTATGTGGTCTTTCTGCTATTCAACTCTCCATGGAGGATTAACTCCAGTCACTTCTGCAACAAGAGGCACATATGCCTGTGTTGGAACAGTTGTTGGCTATGATGATCCTGGTTCAGCCACCAGTCATTCACCCACTGCCATCCCCCCCTCCCATGATGAGTCTGTGGAAGCCTGGGATGCTTACAAGAAGTGGCCTTGCCAAAATTTCGTGGTATTCCAGAAGATTGCCACAGAGATCTACAAGGCTCTCTTCTTACCATGAATACCCCCTTAACTGTGCCAGTTAGCTCCTCTGCAAGAAAGCATCACTTTCTTTTGATGATATGTGTCATTTGCTGTCGTGCTATCACAGTACCGGGTAAGACAAACTATAGCTTGCGGTTTATTGGTAGAATCCTAAAGCGATGCAGTCCTTCGACAAAGGAAATAGCTTACAATACGTTAGTTCATCCAGTCTTAGAGTATTGTTCGTCTGTATGGGTCCCTTACCGGTTGGGTCTGATTCAAGAGATTGAGAAGGTCCAAAGAAGAGCGGCAAGATTCATGACTGGTACAGTTAGCCATCGCAAGAGCATTACAAATCTCACATAAAGTTTGAAGTGGGACACACTTGCAGATAGTGAAGGTCCAAAGAAGAGCGGCAAGATTCATGACTGGTACATTTAGCCATTGCAAGAGCATTACAAATCTCATATAAAGTTTGGAGAGGGACACACTTGCAGATAGAGGGTGCACTAAATGGAAGGGGCTACTCACTAAATTCCGAAATCCAGTCTTCACCGAGGATGTAGAGCATATATTATTATATTATTACCACCAACATTCAAATTGCACAATGATCACCATTAAAAGATACGGGAAATTAGAGCTCATACTGAGGTGTTTGTTCACACAGTCGTTTTTTCCCTCGCGCGGTCTGCGAATGGAACGGAGGGGGGAGGGGGGAGGGGGGAGGGGGGAGGGGGGAGGGGGGAGGGGGGAGGGGGGAGGGGGGAGGGGGGAGGGGGGAGGGGGGAGGGGGGGAGAGGGGACATCACTTTGGCATGAATTGTGCCCTCTGCCACACACCACTTGATGGCTAGCGGAGTGTTTATGTAGATGTGGATGCAGAAAGTGTATGCTGTGCATGTTGAACTCCACCATCATCACAAACAGTCACAGCAATTGTATCGAGATTGGGCAGCCAAGCTTCACAGCCTCAGTTGTATGTATTGGTTCATCATGGCTACGTCTCAGGAGTCTTATGCAGACTCCATAGCCAGAGATGCAATCATTCGTTCTGTCCCAGATAAGGAGGTGAGTCCATGTACTTTTCAGTTTGAAGACCATACATTAGCAAACGTTTTGATTATTGCAGAGTTATTCAAGGTCTCTCACACCACAGGCCACGGATTAGAGGCTTGGAGTGATGTCGGCATTGTTGACAGCATGCAACTCCAGTGCATGATGTCCAGCATACTGGGGGAAGAGGAGGTAGCCACAGTACAAACACTCCAACAGTGCTGATGAAGACAAACACATTGTTGGCAGCAGCATCAGTGAATGCCTTCTGTTTTGCACAGCACAAGCAGGCAGCCTGCCCCAAATGGTAGGCATCTTGCCATACATAAAAGAAAAGATCACGTGAGAGCAGTACATCGATCTCAAACCCTCCCCCCCCCCAAACCCCCCGCCCCTCCCCATAGCTGCAATTGCAGGAATCAATAGACACTGATATTCATACTGTTTCGTTGTTTTGTTAACCACAGTCTGCAGGCCAAAACAAATTATTCACTGAAGTGCAAGTGATGGATAAGTCATTAATCCTACAAATCAACATGGGGGCCACTGTGTCACTGCTCAACTCTCAGACATATGCTGGGCTGTGGTCCCCAACGCTGGCATGCTTCAAGCATCGGTTGGTGAGCTATAACAAGCAGCAAATTTCTATTACTGGCCAATTCACAGCCAGTACAGTTTACAAGCCAGTTATCCATTCTATTATGTATTTGGTGCTTAACAATGCAAGTACTAAAATGTTTGGGTTCAGTGCCTTTGCTACTTTGAGTTTTCTATTACAGATGTGGTGCATCTGGTGTCAGAACAGATGCCTCAGCACGAGTTGGATACCTTGTGTTCTGAGTTTTTGTATCAGTTTGCCACATCGTTGGATTCAATAAACAATTTCACGATACACATCACCCTCAAATCTCTGTCCACCCCCACTATTTTCAGGCGCAACTGGTGCTGGTGGTGGTGGTGGTGGTGGTGGTATATCTATATAGGGTGGTCTACAGTGAAGTCATCAGTTCCTGTACTCTCGAAAAGAGCACAAGTGTGACTTGTACCAGTAACTTCACCTGACCAGGTTAAGACGTAGCTGGATCACTTAACATCATTGAGATACCTCAATTGAATGGAATGGGCTACACCAATAGCAATCAAAAAGGTGTCCAGTCAGCTTTAGTACTGTGGAAACTTCACGGCCACTGTTAAAGCACAGTGGGTCACAGACACTTTCCCCCTGCCTCGCCCAGAGGAGTTGCTCACAAAATCGGCTGGTGTGAATTCTTTTCAAAACTTGACTTGGCTGAAACCTACCTCCAGATTCTGTTTGATGAAGCATCAAAACAGTTGCTTTAATCTACTTTTCAGTCTCTATCTCAAGCTTATGGGTGTTCAGTGCCAAGGTTAACAGCATCAGCCTCTATCAGTATCGATGCCTAATGTTTGGAGTCACTAATGCACCTGGCATCTTTCAGTGTTTCTTAGAACAGGTTACCATGTTTGTCCCTCATTACACTAAATAGCTTGATGATACTTTTGACACAGTGCTACCATGGTGGGTCACTTATGTAACCTCCTTTCTTTGCTTAATGTTCTACAGGCTGCGGGTCTCAAATTTAATCTCACTAAGTCTCACTTTTTCCAGCCTTCCATAAGTTATCTGCATTGTGGAATTTGCTGGCAGGGTGTTTCCTATGGAATAACATGCCATCACCATTAGGGCTTTGCCCTGTCCACATAATCTATAAAACTTCAGGCATTCCTTAGCAAAGTGCTGTACTATCACAATTTTATTCCCAGAGCAGCTACTCTCATTCACCCATCACATCTATTGCTTCAGAAAAGCACTCCTTTTGTTTGTTCTGTGGGTAGTCTTCACTCTACGCTGTGTTTTGCAACATTTCAACACAGCAAGCATCTGGTCCTGGCCACAAATGTGTCCCAGTATGAGGTGAGGGTGCTCCTGGCCCATTGCTATTGAGATGGCTTTGAACTATTGTGTTTGTGTCAAAAACATTCAACTAAGTTCAGCAACATTATTCTTAAGTGTCAAAAGAAGCTCTTGGTACTGTCTATGCCTTAATAAAAATTTCATGTGTTCTTGTATGACACAAAATTTCATTTAATTACATACCATAAGCCCTTGGTTTCCCTGTTTAGCCCATTGGCATCCTTATCGGATAAAGCCACTCATCATCATTAGCAGTGGACACCGTTCTTGCCCCGATACAATTATAAGATCAATTTCTGTCTGACATCACAAATGTGCGAGCAAATGCACATGCACTGTCCCAGCTCCCCATGGGTCCTGACCCTTTGTTTGACCAGGAGGAACTGCTTTGTTTTCAACTGGATAAGAAGGCCAGGCATAGGGTGGATTGCCTCCCCATCACTAGTTCCCATATCACCTCAGCTGTGGTAGAAGATCCTGTGCTCCAGTGGCTTGTACACATGATAACACATGTGACATGACCTTCCTCTCGGCTAGGCATTGGACCTGGTTCAAAAGTTTTACGCATTGCACCATCGCCTCTGCCTCTCAGATGGCATTTGTCTCCTCTCAACGAAGGGGTATACTC
Source organism: Schistocerca nitens (assembly GCF_023898315.1). Classification (NCBI taxonomy): domain Eukaryota; kingdom Metazoa; phylum Arthropoda; class Insecta; order Orthoptera; family Acrididae; genus Schistocerca; species Schistocerca nitens. The sequence goes on from NC_064622.1 coordinate 437,520,598, forward strand.
CTCCTGTTGTGGTTCCAGTGGCTCTGTGGCATAATGTTCTCTGTTTATTATATGAGGGTCACTGTGGGATTCAACAGGTGGCACTGCACACGGTTTTTTCACCGACAACTACACAGCTTTGGGAAAGAGTCCACATTGATTTCAGAGGTCATTTTTTAGACATTGGTCATCAATTCATGTTGCAATCTTTCAATGGCTTTTGTGCACACAAGGGCATTCACCACATCTCGACACCTCCGTTCCATCCCCTGTCGAACAGCACGCAAAACACCTTTTCCTAAAGTTTAAGATGTAAATATACAAGAACATACAAGATTTCCTGGCCAAGGAGGCTCTCATATTTTTTAAGCTCTTACAGAATGATGCCGACTGGTGCCAAAGATCCGACCGAGCTCCAGCATGGCCATCAGCCACGGACACTGCTCAACCTCTCGTTGTTGAGAAGGCAACCCCCAGCAGTGCTGGTTTTCACAAAATTCATGTCCTGCACACAGTTTGGGGAAGGGCGTTTAGACAGTGCCATCACTGGATTCCAGGCATCATCCACAACCAGTGCTGTCACCACATTTCATAGTTTGCATTGAAGATCAATTCGTGGCATGCCAGCAGAGTCAGTTCTACATCTACATCTATACTCTGCAGACCAACGTGAAATGCATGGCAGAGGGTATGTCCAGTTGTACCAGTTATTAGCGTTTCTTCCTGTTCCATTCTCGTGTGGAGAGTGGGAAGAATGACTGACTGAATGCCTCTGTGCACGCTGTAATTATTCTAATCTTATCCTCACAATCTCTGTATGAGCGATACATAGGAAGTTGTAGTATATTCCTAGAGTCATCACTTGAAGCCAGTTCTTGAAACTTTGTTAATAGGCTTTCTTGAGACACTTACATCTATCTTCAAAAGTCTGCCAGTTCAGTTCCTATGACAGTCTCCCATGGATCAAATAAACCAGTGACCATTCGTGCTGCCCTTCTCTGTATACAGTCAACATCCCCTGTTAGTCATATTTGGTATGGGTCTCACAAATTTGAACAATACTTATTTGTAAGCAATCTACATTGTGGACTGATTGCATTTCCAAAGTATTCCACCAATAAACAAAAGTCCACCATCCGCTTTAACCACGGCTGAGCCTGTGTGACCATTCCATCTCATATCCCTGCAAAGTGGTATTTGTATGAGTTGACCAGTTCCAATAGTGATTCATTGATGTTATAGTCATACAATATTATGTTTGTTGTTTTGTAAAGTACACGATTTTACATTTTTGAACATTTAAAGCAAGTTGCCAATCTTGGAACCACTTTGAAATCTTATCAAGATCTGACTGAATATTAATACAGCTTCTTTCAGGCAACACTTCATAGTAGATAACTGCATCACCTGCAAAAAGTCTGAGGTTACTATTAATATTATCTTCAATGTCAGTAATATACAACATGAAAGGTAAGGATCCAAACACACTCCCTTGGGGCATATCTGAACTTACTTCAACATCTGAGAATGATTCTCCATCCAAGACAACACGTTGTGTCCTCCCTACCAAAATGTCCACAATCCAGTCACAAATTTCACTTGATACACTACATGATCAAATTTTTGACAAGAACCATAGGCGTGGTACTGGGTCAAATGTTTCTCAGAAATCAAGAAATAGTGCACCTACCTGACCACCTTGACCCAAAGCTTTCAGTATGTCGTGAGAAAAGTGAGAGTTGGGTTCCACATGATCGATGTTTCCGGAATCCATGCTGAGTGGTATGGAGTATGTCATTCTGTTCTAGATACCTCATTATGTTTGAGCTCAGAATATGTTCCAAGATCCTACAACAAATCAATGTTAAGGATATGGGACAATAGTTTTGTGGATCACTTTCACCGCTCTTCCAACAGCAGCAGCTCATGCAGCAGCAGCAGCTCCAGTTAGACATCTTACAAAAGTCAATGTCGTTGCTAATGGACAAAGTCGATGCCCAGGACGCATCACCACAACAGCTTCTGATTCCTTGGGTGTCCGATGCTTTCCCACGTCTGCCAAAATTCCCACCATTTAATGACACTAAAGAAGACTGGAGAACATACTTACATCGGCTGAAACAACATTTCAAAGCTTTTCAAGTCACAGATGACCCCTTGCAGTAGTTGTTGTTTTTGTCTTGGGCCTCTCCAGAGACATTCTTTCTTCTCCGCAAGTTGGAACCCTTGTCCGATCCTGTGGCTCTCTCTTTCCAGGAGATATGCCTTTTGCTGACAAACTATTATTCACAGTGCTACCATGTGGTCGCCTCTCGGCTGAAGTTCCACCAGTGCCATAAACAGCCTGGTCAATCATATAATTCCTGGGTCATGGACTTGCAGGGTCTCAGCCGTCGATGCTATTTTACATGCACCAATCAGCAGTGTAAGGCTTCGTATGCGGACTCCCTGATCCGGGATGTGGTGGTACAGCTGGCTCCCGATCCTGAGGTCCGCACTGTGGTGTTCAAACTCAATAATCCCTCATTGGGAGAGATTCTCCACATTACCCACTCACTTGAAATTGCTCAGGCAGCTAACGAGCGCCTCATGGTGTGGCCCCAAGTGGCGGCGATTGATGCGTGTCTGCGGGTTCCACCCTCTCGACACAGATGTGGCCCAGCCAACAGAGGCCAGCGCTATAGGGCCTCCTCTTTGTCCAACATCTCTGTGGCATCAGAGCCTCCGGTCACCCCTCGTCGCCAGTTGCGTGGCCCATTTCCATCTTGCCCACAGTGCTATACCACACACTATTGAGCTGATTGCCCCCACTGCTGGAAAACGTGCATGCTGTGTGAGGAGGGGCGCCACATCCAATCTGTTTGTCATAGTCGCTCGACTCGCTCCTGTCCTACCCCTACTGGGCCTCAGGATACAGTACATGCTTGGCAATCGGTCGTCCCGCTGGAAGACCCATCGGCACGGAAGCTCTTCCTCACATTCCACTTTTTTACTGAGGATGTCAGTTTTCAGTTTGATACTGGGGCCACTATCTCCCTGATTGATATTGTGACATATACTCACCTGGGCTCCCTTGCGTTGTCACCTCCCTCTCGGCATTTGGTCACCTACGGCGATGGTTCCGTTCCACTTTGTGGGTAGTTCGTCATCCAGGCAACATACAAACATGTTCCCCAGCTCCTTACCCTATTTGTCATCGACCATCTGTTGGCTTCGAATATTTTTGGCCTGGATGCATTTCAACTGTTTAGCTTTTCAATTTCCAATGAAGTTAAGGTCATTTCCACGGCTGTTCCTTTTCAGAACTTGGACGTGCTGTACTCGGCTTTTGCATCATTGTTTGCAACGGATCTCAGGTGTGCTTCAAGTTGAGCCATGTGCAGCTCACGGTCTTGCTGTTCTTAACTTGGCGCCTTATGATAGCGGTAGTGGCGTCTCGTTTCCTTCCTGTGTTAATGGCGCCAATGAGTTTGCTAGTATTGTTTGTCCGTGAGTGGCAGCAGCAGCATTTATCGATAGCCAGTACTGTAGTACTATCTTTGGTGTGACCACTTGTATTTCTGGGTCATTGTGTGTGTGTGAGGCAGTTCTGCTTTGGACGAAGCAGCAAGGAGGTCCGCAGCGCGAGGGCAGGCTGGGACCGCTGGCGGCGTGCAGGCACTGTCAGACTGAGGGGCTGAAGCTGATGACCGAACCCATTAGAAGTTGAGTGAACCTTATCCAGTAGTGAAACCTCCACTGTTTGAGATCTGGTTGTTTTAATGTGTAATTGCCTTCCTTACTTGTAATTCAGGCCTTCAGCCGTTGAGTGTTCTGAAATTGCTTGTGGCCTTCAGCCGAAAAATAATTTTCAATCCTTTCTTAATCAGGCCTTCAGCTGTTAATTGTGTGTAACATTGCTTGTGGCCTTCAGCCGTCAAATAATTTTCAATTCTTTCTTAATAAGGCCTTCAGCTGTTACTACAGCTTGTTACAGTTTTTGATTGACATCCATGTGCAGCTGCCTGTTGAGGTTACATGCCATTTCGAAGGTGTAACTGCCTTCCTCACTTGTAACTCAGGCCTTCAGCTGTTGAGTACTCTGAAGTTGCTTGTGGTCTTCAGCCAACAAATAATTTGGAATTCTTTCTTAGCAAGGCTTTCAGTTGTCAGTGTAGTAAATTCCCTTAAAATGACTATTGAAAATTATTTCTTCAAATAAAGTGTATGTGTTTACAGTAGCCAACGGTAGCTGACTACAGCCCCATCCACAATTATTGCCTTATCTTTCCTCTCCCTGACTACCAGGTCTCACACATTTTCAGGTGCACATCACACTTCGGCCGGACGCACAGCTTCGCTTTTTCCGGGCCAGACCCATTCCAGTGGCCTTATGGCCAGCAGTCAAGCAGATAGTTGCTCGGCTCCTGCTCGAGCCTGTGACATACAGTGCTTGGGCAATGCCATTGGTGGTCATACGGAAACCCAATGGGTCCCTTCGGCTGTGTGGGGAATTCGGCACTACTGTCAATGCTCAGTCCTTAGTAGACACTTACCCCACTCCCCGACAGGAAGACCTTCTCGCCAAGCTTGCGGGGGGGGGGGGGGGGGGGGGGAGAGTACTTTTCTATTGACCTGGCTAAGGCGTACTACCAGTTATGCTTGGATGCCAATTCCCTGAACATAATGGTTATCAACATACTTTTCTGATTATACAAGTCCAAGCGCATCCCCTGTAGTCTCTCTTCAGTACCGACAATTTTCCAGTGGTTCCTTGAGCAGCTTACACAGCCTATCCCAGCCTGCACGAATTATCTGGATGACATCTTTGTCATCGGGCGTTCCCGCCAGGAACATTTGCACAACCTCAGTGCCTTATTTCATGTTCTGCAATCTGCGGGTTTACGCTATCGGCTGGACAAGTGGTGTTTTTTCAACCGGAAGTGGAATACTTAGGCCACTGGCTTAGCAAAGATGGCATCCACCCTTCAGATCGCAATGTTGCGGCCATTGAGGCCCTTCCTTGTCCCAAGAACTTATCCAGGTGTTTTTGGGAAAGGTTACTTATTACTTAAAGCTGCCTCCATTGCTGAACCCCTCAATTACTTGCATCGCAAAGGGGTGACTTTTGATTGTACTCCTGCATGTGACCAGGCTTTCCTCCGTTTAAAGACGATGCTGAAGTCAACCCCTTGCCTTATTCCCTTATCTCCAGACTGCACCTTGGTTGTGGCAACTGATGCATTGGCATACGGCATTGGGGCAGTCCTCACACATCAAAATACCGATGGCTCAGAGCAGCCCATCACTTATGCATCTGAGACATTAACACCCAGCACAACGGAACTACTCTCAGGTTGAAAAGGAGGCCCTGGCGATAGTGTTCACCATCCAAAAATTTCACATCTATCTCTTGGGTGCAAAGTTCACTTTCCTGATGGACCATAAACCCTTAGTTATGCTTTTCAGACCCCACTCTCACCTTCCAGAGAGCACGGATCAACATCTCCAATGCTGGGCATTATATTTATGGAATCACACTTACACCATCCCGTATAAGCCCACCACCCACCATGCTAACGTGGACGCTTTTTCCACTTCTCCCAGCAGGCCCCGATCCTACACGCCGAGACCCTATCTTGCAGCACGTTCTCGGCTATTTGGTCCTCCTATCTTACTCGTCAGATGCGGACCGACTTCAGCCCCTGGCACCACCTGTTGACAGGCTCTCTGTGGACAATGATGTCCATCTGTTGGCCACAGAGTCAGATGCCCACCTGGCGATCATCCCTCCGGCTTTCCGACATCATGTGCTCAGTTTGTTACACTGCAGGCGCCAGGGGTACGTCCTGCATGAAAGTTTTGGCTCACCAGCACGTGTATTGGCCCCGGCATCAATGGTGATATTGACCACCTGGTTCGCAGGTGTACTGTGTGTGCGCGTCACCAGGCAAAGCCCCCCCTCAGTCATTCGCACCCTGGCCTGTGCCTCGCTGGCCCTGGGATCACATCCATCTCAATCTTGCGGGCCCGTTTTTGGGCTCCATGTGGTTACTTATCATTGATGCCTACTCCAAATATCCATATGTCATCCACATGGCATCCACCACCATAGAGGCCACACTCATGGCCCTGGCCCGGGTTCTCGCCATTGAGGGCCTGCCTCACACATTGGCCTCCGATAATGGCCCTCATTTCATGGCATCCTCCTTCCACGACTTCTGTCAGGCTAGCAGTATCAAATATATTCGTAGCCTACCTTTCCACCCTTCCTCCAATGGCGTGGCGGAGAGACTTGTCCTCACATTTAAACAACAGTTGACAAAGGCGGTCGAAACATATCCGACCATGTCAGCCCTCATCCTGTTCTTGAGCACATATCGCACCACGTCAATTGACGGACATAGTCCTGTGGAGCTCCTCCATGGGTGACAGCTGCAGACCCTGCTCCGTTTGCTGATGCTGTCACCCTCCCACCCCCGCTCCTGGCCCTCTCAGCATTACGCCCCCAGCTGGGCCATGTGCGCCCGTGTGTACAAGAGCAAGGTGGGTTGGATGATCGCCATGGTTCTCACGGCCCATGGGCAGCATGTAACATCAGTGCAGACGTCAAAACCATTGGAGCACCACCATCATAACCAGCTCCGCCCATGTACCCCAACGCCCTGGCCTCATGGTCGGCCGTCATGGACACCACGGACGTCCCTTCTTCCCCGACATCGGCAGTTGACGAGTCCGTGTCTTCTCCCATCTGCTGACCACCGCGGCAACATCCAGGGCGTTTTCGCCCCTACGTACAAGTTTCAGGGAGGAAGGATCTGATACCGAGCGCCGTGGGTTTCAGATCCATGCCAGACGGAATGGAACTCTATGACCACTAGAGGTCTCTGCAGCAGTCGCACCATAAGCTGTGGCTGCGCGTGCTTCTGGCCCCGAGTCTAACGTGAGGGCACCACTGTGGAGCATGTGGTCCCAGTGGCCAATAGCAACATACCCTGTCGTGTATTTAGGCAGCTGCCTCTCACTCAGTGAAGCAGTCTGGTATTTGCATTGAATCTGTTGATATCTCGCTTGCAGACATCGTGTTTACATTGCGTGTGCTTACTTCCTGTTTATGAGTGGACGTTGTTTCGATTTCATGAGGTTATCTCTTGTGACCCCATTGCTTAATACTTTGTTGTTGATCTTGGTGTCTTGCTTGGTTGTCTGTCGTTGTGCTTGTCCTTCCATTCGAGTTGGTCAATCTTGTTTGTTCACGGGCCACTCCCATTCGGTCCCGCCGCGTATTCATTAGCGGCAACCCCATGTTTGCAATGTATTGTCAGTATGAACTAGCAAGTCTTCCATGTTGTCTGTCTTCCATATAAAAAAAAAATTAATTTTTATGCTAATTATTGACTAAACTGGTAGCCAAACAAAAGAATGGAACAGAATTTTTGTTTGTACATCATTTGTACTTTCTGTTGGTGAAATTTCTATCCACACTGAAAAGTCGCACTGTGTTCTCCACAAACAACTGTATAGCATGTGCAGAGAGTACTTCCTACAAATATTAATGATTTTCTGTCTTCATTGCATGTAATGAATGATGGGAAAAAGACAGTCAATTTGCCTCCTTTATATAGTCACAGCAAGTTATTTAACACTGAGATATCAGCTGTAATGCTTTCACAGATTACTTTCTGAATAACACTCATAATTTTCAGACTTGTAACTTTGATCAGTGGAAACTGGAGGTGAAAATTGTTTTCCTTGAAACTGTGTCATGACGGTTAGCACTGATGATGGATACTGCATGAACTATGTGATGAGTCACTTAGAAACAGCAGTTTTTTTACAGCTTTCTGCATGATATTTCCCATGTGTAACAATGCCTATTTTGGTATATTTACTCTCATTTCTGTTTTTCCATGCATCTGATGTGGGGCTAAACCAAAATGTGTAAAATACGTTGACTTGCTAATCAATAATTTTGTTGATGTAATGGATTGCAGATCTCTTAAATAAGGTCCAGAGCTACTGTATTGACATTTTCAACATTAAAGTTAATTGCTGTACATGTAATACATGGAATAAAACACTAACCAAATCAAAAACACCATTCCATATTCTGCCACTGTTGTTACTTCAGAAGAAAGTGTAATGTCTAAAGGAGAGCAAACTTTGGCTTCTTGAGACGACCACAGACAGCCATTTGAAAAATGTGTCACCTCTGCTAGTCAAGAAGGGCTGCTTTTGCACCATCCTGGCATTTGCCTGGAGAAATTTAGGAAAATCACAGATAACCTAAATTTGAATGGCTGAAGACAGTTGAGAACTGTCGTCCTCCAGAATGTAAGTCCTCCATCTCACTTGATATTAGTGGTGAACGTCTGGAGGACAATACATCATTTAAATACTTAGTGTTAATTCTAGGAACAGTCACAAAATAGAATGAACACATGGAATCAGTAGCAGTTAAGGGCACATGAAGTATTACATTTGTTGGAATGGTTCTGGGAAAGTGCAATGCAGCTTCATAGGAAATAACGTATAAGATTTTAGTGTGATAAATTCTAGAGTACCTTTCCGGTTTTTGGGGCCCTTATCAACTAGACATGACAACAGGTATCAAAAGAGTTCAGACACATGCTGTTATGGTACTAACATGATGATACAGCCCACCACATGAAACCATAATAGAAATGCCTGGAAAAAAAAAAAAAAAAAAAAGTAAATGGGAAACCTAATGTGTAGGCTTTCGTGGCCAGCGTCTTCATTAATTAAAACTTCCAGACTGAAAGGCCATGGTCGAACAACATAAATTCTTCCTCCTGATGTTTTGTTGCCATCTGTGGGCAACATCTTCTAGTGTGAAGATGATGCTCACAGTTGGCAATGAAATGTCAGGAGGAAGAATTTCTACTGTTCACCTACGGCTTCTTAGCCTGGAAGTTTTAATTAATGGAGTAAATGGGAATGTTCATATGAAGGACAACGTTGTTCACACACAATTCTGTTGGCTAAATTTACAGAACCTGTAATCGAGTAAGACTGCGTGATAATTTTGTTGCCGTAATTGTATATCTTGCCAAAAGTTCAGCACTATAACCACATACAAACACGGACAAATCATCATCTCCAACAAGTACATTTGGCTCAATATAGTTTGTGAAACAAATGTTATGTATCAAAATATTTAATGGTGATGTTATGCTTACATATTTCTGATTGATCTGTTTAGTTCATAGCTGTTTTTATCACAGTATTAACTTCAAATATTTTTGGTATCAAAATTAACAATAGGGCTCCTCTCACACCATATGATCTATAACAATGTGCCTGCATACAGTAACATCACATTCTGCATCTACGTCTACATTTACACCTACATTCACATTGACATCAATATTCTGCAAACCACTGTGAAGTGCAAAGCACAGGATACATCCCATTGTATTAGGGTTTCTTCCCATTCCATCAGGTATGGACTGCAGGAACAATGATGGTAAAAATGCCTCTGTGAATTCTGTAATTAATTTAATCTTGTCATCATGATCCCTGTGTGTGTGATGCATAGGGGACTATAGTACATTCCTACGGTCATCAATTAAACCCAGTTGGTGAAACTTTGTGAGCAAGCTGTCTTGGGATAGTGTATGTCATCTTCAGGAGTCTGCCAGTTCAGTTTCTGCAGCAGCTCTATCACACACTCACATGTGCCGTTCATGCTGATCTTCTCTGTATAGGTTCAATATCCCTTGTTAGTTCTATATGATGTGTGTCCCACATTCCATCGCTTGAGCCTTGTCCCGTAGTTACGCAGGGTCAGCCATCGTTAACCAGATTTGACATGTTAATGTTTAAGGGGTGGCCAGATGCCCTTCCTGCCGCCATCCCGTACCCCCGGGGCGGAATTGGTGTACCCCAACTGTCTGCGTCGAGTGTAATCCATGGAATAGTGTGAATGTGTTCAGATGTCTGCGAGCTGTGTAACTGAGGTAGAACATGGGGACCAGCCTAGTATTCACCTAGCGAGATGCGGAAAACCGCCTAAAAACCACATCCAGGCAGGCTGGCATATCGGCCCTCGTCATAAATCCGCTGGGCAGATTCGATCCGGGGCCGGCGCGCCTACCCGAGTCCAGGAAGCAGCATGTTACCGCTCTCGGCTACCCTGGCGAGTCGATGTGTGTCCCACACACTTGAGCAATATCCTAGAATGGATTGTATGAATGATTTTTAAGCAATCTCCTTTGTAGACTGATTGCATTTCCCCAGTATTCTATCAATAAATCAAAGTCTACCACCTACCTTACCCACAACTAAGTCTATGTGATCATTCCATTTCATATCCCTATAATGTGTTACATTCAAACAATGGAAAATCCAGGATGGAAAGTAACAACATTATGAGAAGGAAAATAGTCACTCACCATACAGTGGAGATGCTGAGTCGTCAATAGGCACAACAAAAAGAGTTTCACACTTAAAGCTTTTGGCCAATGGCATTTTTGTCACACTCACGCAAACGCAACTCTCACACACAACTGCAGACCCAGGGACCTGAAACCAGTGTAGTTTCAGTTGCCTGAGACTGCAGTTGTGTGTGTGTCTTTTGTTGACAAAGGCCACTGACCAAAAGCTTTAAGTGTGAAAATCTTGTTGTTGTGCCTTCGCAACATGGTGAATGGCAACTTTCCTTCTCATAATAAGTGTTACAAAAAATGGCTCTGAGCACTATGCGACTTAACTTCTGAGGTCATCTGTCGCCTAGAACTTAGAACTAATTAAACCTAACTAACCTAAGGACAACACACACATCCATGCCCGAGGCAGGATTCGAACCTGCGACCGTAGCAGTCGCTCGGTACCAGACTGTAGCGCCCAGAACCGCACGGCCACTCCGGCCGGCAATATGTGTTACATTCAGGTATTTGTATGAGTTGGGCAATTCTATGATTCTATAGTCATAAGATACTACATTTGTGAAGTGAGCAATTTTACATTTCTGAACATTTAAAGAAAGTTGCCAGTATTTGCACCACTTTGGCATCTTATAAGGCTCTGAATATTTATGCAGCTTCTTTCAGACAGTACTTCATTATATACACTGCATCAACCATAAAAAGTCTGAGTTTACTATTAACATTGTGCACAACCTCTAATATACAACATGAACAGCAAGGGTCCAAACATACTTCCCTGGGGAACACCCAGAGTCACTTCTACATCGGATAATGACTCTCCATCCAAGATAACATGTTCGTCCTCACTACTAGAAAATCCTCAATCCTCATCCAATCACTTGATACAAAATGTAATCATATTTTTGACAATAAGTGTGGGTGTGGCACTGAATCAAATGCTTTTCAGAAGTCAAGAAATCCTGCACCTACCTGACTGCCTTAATCTAAAGCTTCAATGTCATGTGAGAAAAGTGCGAGTTGGGTTTCACATGATCAATGTTTCTGGAATCATGCTGGTTGGTACGAAGGAGGTCATCCTGTTCAAGATACTTCATTATGATTGAGCTCAGAATATGTTCTAAGATTCTACAACAAATTGGTGTTAAGGATATTGGACAATAGTTTTGTGGATCACTTCCACTATCCTTCTTCTGTGGCCGGTGCTTTCTTCCAACTATTGGGCATGGTCTATTGTTCAAGGGATCTGTAATAGGTTATAGTTGGAAAAGGGGCTAACTCTGCTACAAATTCCATATAGAATATAACAGGGATCCCATTGGGCCCTGAAGCTTTATCCAATTTTAACAATTTCTAGTGTTTCTCAGTACCACTTACACAAATACCTATGTCATTCATCTTTTCAATGGAATGAGGATTAAATTGGGACCATTCACCAAGATTTTCCTTCATAAAAGAAAATTTGACAATGGATTTAATAATTTCATCTTTTGGTTTGCTATCTTCAATTTCAGTTCATGTCTCATTTGTGAGTGATTGGGTAATAACTTTTTTGTCACTAACAGCCTTTACATATGTCCAGTGATGGAGTTCCTCATTCAAATATGGCACTATTGTTTTTTCCCTACTTTACTAAACACATACCTTTCTACTTGTTTTAGTTGTCCTTTGTACTTTAGTAACCAATGTTGCCACAGCTGTGTCATGGTCACTGATACCAGTTTCACTGCGGAAATCCTCAGAGAGGTCAGGTCTATATGTTGCCATTATATCCAATACATTTCCATCATGAGTGAGGTTCCAAACTACTTTTTCTATGTAGTTTTCAGTGATGGCATTAATGACATTTCACAGGGTGTCTTGTCACACACGCCAACAACAAAACTGCAATTTTCCCAACTGACTGTTGGATGGTTGAAGTCTCCACTGACGATCACCGTAGGAATAGGAAACTTCTGTATAATTGAACTGATGGTTCCTGTAGTTTTCAATTACATCACCCAGTCACCATTTCCCTAAGTGGTAACATTATACACTGTATGATTGAATCGCCAATGATTAGACCCATATCCTTTTGTGTCTGCTTCCTCTTGAAACAGACAAAGCAGATTTCCCCAAAACAGGTAATGTGAGTCCCACTGGCTCAGTTTCAGTGAAAGACAGTACTCTGAACTTGTTGGTTAAGAGGATCATTATAACACATTGAGTCCTCCCTCGTTTCCTGTCTACTGTGTACAGGATGCCTAGATCCAACACTGACATGTCACTGACATGTCACTCACAGTCAAATGGATGATTAATGACAGATCCCATACTTCCTGCAGAAGAGGCAGGATCCACAGGAGAGAACAGTACCTGAGGTATTTTTGGTACCAGTACCCCAGGTACATAAGTTTGAGCTCTCCCAACACACTGATTTGCAGCAGTTTCCAATCCTTTAACAGTAGTCTGGGTGATTCCCTGCTACTTACGAACATCAGGCTATCCAGCATTCACAATGAAACTGCATTGTGACTGGTGCAATGTATTACTGGACTGTGAAGAAATAACTTTAAACTAAAGTAAACCTGCTGACTGTCTTTTAATCTGTTGGGCTAAAAAATTACTAGTTCCCTACATGAACTGAAGCAAGCACGTGAAACAAGATTTATGAAAGGCAGCTTGTGGTGAAAATAACTAGCTTCCTAAAACTTTTTGATGTTAATTATAGTTGTTAACAAACAAGAAGGTAGAGTTAATTTATGATAAATGTAGATGATATATACTCCTCTTGAAGGGAAAACTAGACGTACAACAATATGTTAGTTACAAAATATGTTATGAGTACTGATACAATCAATGAAAGACATGCAGAATGACGCAAACAGTAAACTATGTGCATCTAGAATTACAAATCGACACATGAATCTGGTACAGGTGGTCTCGCAAACAGGAAAGTTCCAAAGTTGGCTTTTACATATAAGTAAAGGTACACACTGCATAGACTTTTTGCTTAGCTGATTCTGTGACATCTTCTATACTGATTTGCCACAGAAGACTGCTGAAGCATGACTTTCCCTCGGTCAAAATCGTGAAAATGGTCAATGATTACGTTGCTTGTGCGTTGGTTAATTTATCATACAGAGGTGGCAGAAAATATGGGTTGTTTTGATTAGTCTCTAAAAGTGGAATGATATTATTGGGAACACTAAATGTTTGTAATACATTTCATCATATTATTGGCAACACTGAATGTTTGTAATATGTTTCATGTAGGTACATCATTTGCTGAAATGTAGCACTGGAAAGGGCCTGAATGTGCTGTGGCTGTGAAGGCCTTTTACAAAAACAGTGTTTGTGTTAGTGCTGCTAGACAGAAATACTGTCATCATTTCAACCTTAGATGGAATGACCCTGAACCATCAGCACAAGCAGTCAAGTTGTGGGTGAAAAACTTGGAAGCAACAGGTAGTGCACTTAATCTAAAAAAGCCAGGAAGACATAGAAGTTGTCACTCACACGAACAAACAGAGAAGGAGCAAAATGCAACTGTAGTGAGAATGTCCAATAGTAGTGTACACAGATTTTTATAGAATGATTTAAAGTTGCAACAGTAGAAGATAAGATACAGCTTGTGCCACAATTAAATAAAAGCAATTATGAAAACCAAATTATTTTCTGTTGTACTGTTCATTAAAATTAGGGACAACGAAGGCTTCTTAAATTTGCTATGGATGAGTGAAAAAGCAAACTTTCATCTCAGTGGTTATGTCAACAAATAGACTTGCCATTACTGGTGTGAGAATAATCCTCACTCCGTCGGCACCCCTTACATAGCCAGAATGTCACAGTGTGGTGGACGTCTCTTCAATGAGCATAACAGGCCCTTTCTTTTTTGGGAATAAACATGGACGAGCAACCACAGTCAAATCGCAGTGGTATACTGCCAGGGTTGACACATTCCTCGCACCTGAACTTTAACAGTTTCCTGCAAACAAATATTGGTTTCAGCAAGATGAGACATATCTCATTGAGCTCATATTTCAATGGCTGTGGCGTGCAGAGTGTTTGGTAACCACAGCATTTCAATGAATGGGGACATTTTGTGGGCTTGCAGATCTCCCAACTTATCAGTCTGTCAGTACTTTGTTTATGGGTTCCTGAAACACAGGGTGTATGCTACACATCTACACACAATTGTGGAACTGAAAGACAACACTCACGCAGAAATCAGAAACAGTCCTATACAGAGACTTGAACATACAGTGAATTATTTACATCACAAACTGTCTTAGTGTCAAGGTGAAAATGGTGGCCACCCACAGCATACCATTTTCAAAATATGAACAGTGCATGAAATGGTTTTGTATGGATGCAAAACATGGACAATGGGGAAGACAAAGATACAATTAGCCTTTAAAATAATGCTTTTCGAGACTGTGAAGCAACATATGGATTATCAGTGTTTTCTATCTTAAGCATACTGGAAGTTAAGAGTGTTTTACACCAGATGTGATTCGCTTTACACAACTCACCGATGTTTATTCCGTAAACATAGGATAAACAGTACATTTCTACATTTTCAAACAATGGAAACTCCAGGTTGGAATACTGTATCAACAACATTATCTCTGACCGGAATGCAACTATCATGTAAGTATCAATCTGAAATGGGGTGGGGAAGGGGGAGGGATAGCAGGGTATGGGGGGGGGGGGGGGAAGCATTCTGTGGCAGGGCTTGCAGGGACTAAATCACGGCCTGACGACGAGATTGCTGGGTGCAGCATTGGGAGGTGGGGTGTAGGCGAAAAAACAGGAAGCAGGGAAGGGGAAAGGACAGGCAGCATACAATGGAGTGGGGAATGTGAAAAGGGAAGTGGTGATAGGACAGAGGGGGTGGAAACTGGGTGTGGGAACAGTAAATTACTGTAGTTTGAGGCCAGCATAATTTTGGGAACAGAGAATGTGTTATAAAGATAACTCCTATCTGTGCAGTTTAATAAAGCTGGTGGTGAAGCGGAGGCTCCAGATGGCCTAGGTAACTGAGTAATAGTCTTTTTGTTGTAGCTATCTGCAACTCAACGTGTCATCTTTATGGTGAGTAGCAATGTATCCTTTTCCTAATATTGTTGACATTTCTAGTTTTGCAATTTATAGGTAAAAAATAGTTTTCCTTTGTGATTTTGGTCTACTTGGTATACAGTTTACTCACTAAATAACAAAATGTAAAAAAAAATATTATGTACACAGTGATTACATGACAATAACTGCTGATGATTCAAAAATAAAAGCAAAACACATCTGGTGAAAATACTTGCAGTATGATAAAGATGGAAAAAATGATAATTGATATATGAGGGTAAGTCAATTATTATCCACAAAGTAGTTATAAAATTTTATTGTAATCAAATAGGAAACTTACAAGAACATCACTTTTCGACAGTCTCCTTGCATTTCAATGCACTTGGTCCATCGTTGTACAAGCTTCCTGATGTCCTCACAAAAGAAGGTTCTCGGTTGAGCTGTGAACCAGCAATGCACTGCTTCTTTCACTGCTTCATCTGAGGCAAATCGACGGCCCCTTAATGCCTGTCTGAGTGAACCAAACAAGTGATAGTCAGAAGGGGCAAGATTGGGACAATATGGAGGATGATCCAGTACTTCAAATTTGAGTTTCTGGAGCATTTCAGCAGTATGAGTAGCAGTATGCAGATGGGCATTGTCTTGCAACAACACAACACAACACTTTCTGACAGCAATCCTCGGTTTCTAATTGCAGGCTTTAGCCTGGCAGTAAGCATCTCACTGTAACGTACATTGTTTATTGTTGTGCCCCTTTCCCTATAGTGTTCCAGTACTGGACCTTGTGCATCCCACAAAACTGTAAGCATCAGTTTTTCTGCAGACGGTTGGGTCTTGAACTTTTTCTTGCATGGTGAATTTGAATGTTTCCATTCCATACTCTGCCATTTACTATCTGGCTCGTAATGATAGATCCAAGTTTCGTCACCAGTAATGATCCTGTCTAAGAAGTTGTCCCCTTTATTACCATAACGATCCGAATGTTTTTATAGATGTCGAATCGAGTTTTTTTATGCAACTGTGTAAGTTGTTTTGGGACTCAACTTGAACAAACTTTATGAAACCCAAGTGTGTTGATGATTTCATAGGCAGAACCATGACTAATTTTCAGACGATGTGCCACTTCATCAATAGTTAATCATCTGTCTAAGGGAATCATTTCACGTAAACATTCAATGGTTTCTTCATTTGTGGCAATAAATGGTCGTTCGGCTCCTTCATTGTGCATAACACTTGTGCGCCCATTTCGGAATTTTTCAATCAATTCATAGACAATCCGTTGCGGCAAAACGCTTTTTCCATACTGTACTGAAAGTCTTCAATGAATTTTGGCACATGACTCACCTTCCGACCACAAAAAAATGGATCACTGACCACTGCTCTTCTTTGGTGCAAATAGACAGCGGAGTAGCCATGATTAACCGTATGGCAGTGATAATGAAACTAACCTAGCAGCATGAAAATTTCAAAGATATAACAACAAATAAACAGAGCATGCATCATCAACATAAAATGACAGTACAACCAAAATAAACAAAAATATATTTAAATTGCTGATAATAATTAACTTACCCTCGTATAACATCCACAATGTTAGATAGCCATGCAAACAAACATATTGTATGGAATGGTCAAGACAGACCTAGCAATAAAATATTTTTACATAATGTTGACTGTTGATGTGGAATGCAGCAGCTGTGCTCAAATGAAGGAAGTGACAGGAATGGAATATTACTATAGCCACAGGCATATCAAAAATTAAATAAATCATGTACATATATATTACACACCTCAGATTTAATTTATAATTAACAGAGGCTTGTATTTCAGTGTAGTGATGAAAGACTTACATAAAGTAAAGACTGTTTGAGAAATTAACCACTCGTTACTTGTTAAGGGACTATGACTGTGGGTAGTTAAGAGTAGAAGAGAAAAAGAATGGATAAAAAGTGAAATACCCCATCAACCAAAGTAAATTCACTGAAATGAAATTAATCGAGTAAATGTGGATGAAATCACTGAAGATGCAATGACGTGGAATAATATCAGTGAATATCATTCAGAAACGCTGAACTTTCATTCATTCATTCATTCATTCATTCATGCAACCATCCACCCATCCATCCATCCATCCATCACATATTGTGTTCTTTCAATCCCACCATGAACAAGATCATTCAAGGATGTTGAACTACTCAAGTTATACGTTAACAGGCAGAAGCAACCACTGCTGGCTAGTTATGTAACGTATACTAACATCAAATTATGATTAGTACTAATCTGTTCAAACTGATGATTATTGAATTACTTCCTGATTATATATTTTTGTTAGGATGAAACTAGCTTCTTTGAGAAAAGCCCCTGCTCCTTCTTCTATACTACTAAGCTACTGCAACTGTCTAATACTTCAAAGCACACACTTTAGCTTTACACAGACCACTATTACCTGTCTATACGCCGGCAAAATCAGGATCTATCTTATACAGATATTAAAATTAAGAAAGGTTTACATTCCTGAGTTCAAGTATGAGGGGGAGCAAATGAAAGCCTGTCCATCTGGATCCTTCCTACCAACATCATATTTTCTGAATTACACAGATGAGAATGCAATATATCCTATGTTCCCATAACTCTCTTGGCCTCAACCTTCATTAGTCACTATCCTTCACCCACTTATCCCCTTCCCTGTTCCCATTCCAGCACTACACAGCCTTCTATACAACCAACACACCAACAGTCCTTTTACTTCTCTCCTTTGTGCTGCCCCTCCCCCCTCCCCCTCATCTCTGTCATTCCCACAAACAGCACTTCATTATTCTCCAACACTACCCTGCTATCTCCCCCACTCCCCAACCCCACTCCATCCCTGACCCAGCTTCTTCTTCACTCCCGCCAACCACATTGCTTCTGCCATCATGTGTTGTTGCTCCTAGTCTGACATTTGCAGCCAGCAGCCAGAGACAGTGGCAATGTGTGTGTGTGTGTGTGTGTGGAGGGGGGGGGGGGGGAGGGGGCCACGCAAGCATGTGTGCGCGTATTATTGTTGTTGTTGTTTTTGTCGTTGTTGCTGCTGCTGCCGCCGTCTAATTCAGAAGGAGGCCGTTTGGCCGAGAGCATGTGTGTGCATCTTGTTGTTGTTGTTGTTGTTGCTGTTGTCTAATTCAGAAGGCCTTTTGATCAAAAGCTTACTTGTCTAACAGTCTTTTTGTTGTGCCCGTCTGTGACTCACTATCTCCACTATATAATGAGTAGCAATCTATCCTTTTCATAATATTGTCTTTATTCCCTCCTGGATTTTCTGTTGTTTGATTTTACTTAATATACTTAATAATGTATATGGTAGTGTTTCAGAAAATATCTTCATTGCATTACTGAAGAACATAGAGAGAGGCTTCTGCTTGCGAACTGCTGACTAAAGTATACAGAAGAACAATAACTGTAGACACTAACTAATGGAAAAATAATGGAAAGTAATATTGAGTTCGAAGAAAGTGAGCAGAACCGTTGTCAAGCTAAAGCTGTGGTTTGGTCCTTAACACAGGTGGGGAAGACTGAGGTATTCTCTAACGTAAAAAATTGGTACTCAGTATGAAGTCCTCAACCAACACACAGTTTCAACTTTTGTATGATTGTTCATTTGTAGCAAATTACAGAATCACTGGAAGTAACATTTAATTCTTACCACACGAGCATGAGCGCAAACACTTATTCCTATCGTGACACAATTGGTTAGGTTGCTATCTGCTGCTAGAAAAATATCATGTCAACAAAAACACACTGGAATTTTTATGAGTTAGTATTACACACCAGGTAGAGAGCTGGTTTCTGCTCTGACACATACTCCTGT
The DNA here is from genome assembly GCF_023898315.1 of Schistocerca nitens. Lineage (NCBI taxonomy): Eukaryota > Metazoa > Arthropoda > Insecta > Orthoptera > Acrididae > Schistocerca > Schistocerca nitens. The sequence continues at coordinate 437,539,870 of NC_064622.1, forward strand.
GCCAACAAAATGATAGTTGAAACTTCCTGACAGATTAAAACTTTGTGTCAGGTGAGGACTCAAGCCTGGGAAATTCCCTTTCATGGGCAATTGTCCTGCCAACTAAGTAAAGCAAAGCTGTGAAGACAGGTCATGGAGTCTTGCTTGGATAGCACAGGTGGTACAGCATTTTCCAATGGCAGTCAAAGGCCCCAAGTTCGAATCCTAATCAAGTGCACAGTTTTAATCTACCAGTACATAATCTACCAGTTACATATCAGCACACACGCTACATCAGAGTGAAAAATTAATTCTAGTATGATAGTTACGTCTTAACTGAAAAGGGGGACAGAGCAAGATTATGTACTCTCTCTGTAGAAGAGAATTTTGTTAATTTTCATGTGACAAGAAAATCATTCAGATGAAAGTTGCTTGGTTTCAAAAGGCCCGTCTCCAATGCTACCAAGGATCACCTGAATGACATCTTCAAAAAACACATTGTTCAATAGCATTTTTTCAAATGAGAAGTACAGTATATATCTCTGCCAGAATAGCACTTGTATATATGAAAGTTATGTAATATCATGCAGATCTGAGAAAAAATTACAGACTAAAAATACACTGAACATGGTAATTTTTGTGCTGCTGTTATATCCATTTAAATGGTGTGCTGCCTGGAACTAGCATAGTCCTTGGAGATTTCAGAGTTAGGTGGAAGATACTGTAAAATATCTGCATGATATTACTTAACTGTCAAATATACATCTGCTACTCTGGCAGCAGGGTGAATAAGTTTCAGGTCTACCCAAAATAAAATAATTTTTTCTTAACGTAAGTCTGCACACACACACACACACACACACACACACACACACACACACACACACACATCCCTTCCCTTGTCACATACTTGCAGCACCAATCCATGCAGCTCTGGAATATTTTAGCTCAAGCTCTGAATGGATTTTAGTTCAGAATTGCCTTCACATTCTGATATACTGATTCAGCATCCTCAAAATGTACCCCTTTGAGGGCAGTACTGAAGTTGGAGAAAAATTTGAAGTGTTCTGTGGTGAATAAGAACATTTATGCCACTCTCAGGCAAAAACTGACACACAGGAACACTGCTGTGTGGTGTTGCCTAGTGCAGAAGATATAATTTATTGGACTCCTACATTTACAAAGACCTGCATGTGCCACTCCTTTTTGCTCAGGTGTCAACAACTGTAGAACAACCTTTGTACATACTTTCTGGACATATAAACTGTCATGCACAATACTGTGAATTATGCCTACAGGAATACAGAGTTCACCTACAATTTTTTTGATGCTTGTTTGTCAGCTAGTGTGAAGTTACTGCACTTGGTTCACACTTTTATCACATCAGGTGGCAACCATGTAATGATTATGGTACATTCAGTAAATGAAACAACTATTTTTATTAAATATTTTCAATGGATAAGTGTTGCAGAATGTGGGCTAATGCAAGCCAAGTAGAAACAAGGAAATTTTTTCAAAGAGACCTCTCATTAGTGGAACCAACATAGGTCAACCTGAATGTTTGAAGTGAAATGTCTTAAGATATTAAAGTGGATCAATTTAAGTAAAATAAAGACTAAATGAGATACAGACAGTAAAGATATGTAAATTATCTCTGCATTTATGTGCGGCTCAGTCTGGGCTGTCTACACTCGCAGAGCAGGCAGTCACAAGGCCGCCAATGGTTTGGTCATTCCCAGTGTGCCTGAAGGCTACCTACATCTCGGCCAGCGGCATGGGGTTTGATGTCTCATACCCAAATAATTGTTTAGCTGTCAAAACTAATTACCACTTATAATTTTGTTTACAGTACTGTCACCTTGTTGTCCAAGTTGCTCATTCACTGGAGAAGTAGGAACATTGAAAGACAATACTCAGACTTGGAGAAGTCTCAAAACCACATACATGCACACATACAGATAATAATCTCACTACTGAACTAAAAAAAAAAAATTAGAAAACACACCAGTGACCTGGTTTTAGGGGGAAAAAGCTAGAATATTTTTTGTATTCATTGAGACCTTCAGTGGAATAAAATGAGTCTTGGTTAGATCCAACTAAATTACAGAAATTGGAACTCCTCAGATTTTAAGTCAATTATTGTGTATTAGCTGAACAAACTTATGCATTTAGCTTTGACTCAATGGGCACTAGTTTGTTTCTTTCCTATCTGATGGATATTACTCACTTCTTTGTGATCTCAACAACGATGCACATTCGGTGACAACAACTACTGCATACTGCATTCCCATGAACTTCTTACCTCCCAGTGTCCATTTGATCTGCACACTGGAAAACACTTTGGTTGAGTTTGAGATGGACAACCAACTGGGATAGTTGTGAGCAGATTTGTAGTGTCTTTCCATAACCATTCAAAATGCACATGATGCCCAATCAATAGTTGTATCATGTAATTTGGACAGTCCACCATGGATGTACAAAGCAATAATTATTTAATGAGGTGTTGAAGCCAATCGTGCAAAGTTTTTACAGAGTTGCTGCGTGTGTTATAGGCTCCACACTATTGCTATGAACTAGTTCAGTGTTTGGTAGTAAGCACATAAATATTATTCTTCCTCTGAACATTCCGTATGATGCATGAACTCTGAAGCTAAAACCAGAAGCGTCCACAACTGTAACCCCGCACTCAAACCCAAGTGATGACACGTACGCAGTCTTTCATAATAAGATTCCTTCACTCAATTAAAATGTTAAAAAAAAAAGGAAAAAATGTTTCCAATACGGCACCAACACATTCACTCTTGCGACCCAATACCTCTGGCTATCCACAACCCTCTGTGCACCATTCTGTTTGCTTTACTGAAGACCTGTTATTAGCTGTTCCACTCATAAGCAGTAAAACCCAAATCAAATCAATGACAGAACTGATAGTACTCATGCCCTCCACCACATACAGCCTATGATGACTTATATGATCTAAGAGGGAAGAGTAACAATATCGTGGCCAAATAATAGTCAAATTAATCATCTTTGAAGTTTGATTAGCTGTGAGAGAGCAAGCAGGAGTGGTCAGAACAACCAGTCTACTGGCATGAGGATTTCTGGAGAGTCACAAACATTTTTAAAACATGAAAACCATTCCAACAACATTCCTGCACTTGGAAAATCAGTTTTGTACACTTGTATCATTTCAGTTGTTTTGGCTGCAGTTTTGGCATTTTTAAAACAAGACTTAACTGTGATCTACATCTACATCTACATGACTACTCTGCAATTCACATTTAAGTGCTTGGCAGAGGGTTCGTCGAACCACAATCATACTATCTCTCTACCATTCCACTCCCGAACAGCGCACGGGAAAAACGAACACCTAAAACTTTCTGTTCGAGCTCTGATTTCTCTTATTTTATTTTGATGATCATTCCTACCTATGTAGGTTGGGACCAACAAAATATTTTCGCATTCGGAAGAGAAAGTTGGTGACTGAAATTTCGTAAATAGATCTCACCGCGACGAAAAACATCTTTGCTGTAATGACTTCCATCCCAATTCGCGTATCATATCTGCCACACTCTCTCCCCTACTACGTGATAATACAAAACGAGCTGCCCTTTTTTGGACCATTTTGATGTCCTCCGTCAATCCCACCTGGTAAGGATCCCACACCGCGCAGCAATATTCTAACAGAGGACAAACGAGTGTAGTGTAAGCTGTCTCTTTAGTGGACTTGTTGCATCTTTTAAGTGTCCTGCCAATGAAACGCAACCTTTGCCTCGCCTTCCCCACAATATTATCTATGTGGTCTTTCCAACTGAAGTTGTTCGTAATTTTAACACCCAGATACTTAGTTGAATTGACAGCCTTGAGAATTGTACTATTTATCGAGTAATCGAATTCCAGCGGATTTCTTTTGGAACTCATGTGGATCACCTCACACTTTTCGTTATTTAGCGTCAACTGCCACCTGCCACACCACACAGCAATCTTTTCTAAATCGCTTTGCAACTGATACTGGTCTTCGGATGACCTTACTAGACGGTAAATTACAGCATCATCTGCGAACAACCTAAGAGAACTGCTCAGATTGTCACCCAGGTCATTTATATAGATCAGGAACAGCACAGGTCCCAGGACACTTCCCTGGGGAACACCTGATATCACTTCAGTTTTACTCGATGATTTGCCGTCTATTACTATGAACTGCGACCTTCCTGACAGGGAATCACGAATCCAGTCGCACAACTGAGACGATACCCCATGGGCCTGCAGCTTGATTAGAAGTCGCTTGTGAGGAATGGTGTCAAAAGCTTTCCGGAAATCTAGAAATACGGAATCAACTTGAGATCCCCTGTCGATAGCGGCCATTACTTCGTGCGAATAAAGAGCTAGCTGCGTTGCACAAGAACGATGTTTTCTGAAACCATGCTGATTACGTATCAATAGATCGTTCCCTTCGAGGTGATTCATAATGTTTGAATACAGTACATGCTCCAAAACCCTACTGCAAACCGAAGTCAATGATATAGGTCTGTAGTTCGATGGATTACTCCTACTACCCTTCTTAAACACTGGTGCAACCTGCACAATTTTCCAATCTGTAGGTACAAATCTATCGGTGAGCGAGCGGTTGTATATGAGTGCTAAGTAGGGAGCTATTGTATCAGTGTAATCTGAAAGGAACCTAATCGGTATACAATCTGGACCTGAAGACTTGCCCGTATCAAGCGATTTGAGTTGCTTCGCAACCCGTAAGGTATCTACTTCTAAGAAACGCATGCTAGCAGCTGTTCGTGTTTCAAATTCTGGAATATTCCATTCATCTTCCCTGGTGAAGGAATTTTGGAAAACAGCGTTCAATAACTCCGCTTTAGCGGCACAGTCGTTGGTAACAGTACCATCGGCACTGCCCAGCGAAGGTATTGACTGCGTCTTGCCGCTTGTGTACTTTACATACGACCAGAATTTCTTCGGATTTTCTACCAAATTTCGAGACAATGTTTCGTTGTGGAACCTATTAAAGGCATCTCGCATTGAAGTCCGTGTCAAATTTTGCGCATCTGTAAATTTTAGCCAATCTACGGGATTTCGCATTGTTCTGAACTTCGCATGCTTTTTCCGTTGCCTCTGCAACAGAGTTCAGACCTGTTTTGTGTACCACGGGGGATCAGTTCCATCTCTTACCAATTTATGAGGTATGAATCTCTCAATTGCTGTTGCTACTATATCTTTGAATTTGAGTCACATCTCGTCTACATTTGCATAGTCAGTTCGGAAGGAATGGAGATTGTCTCTTAGAAAGGCTTCTAGTGACACTTTATCCGCTTTTTTAAATAAAATTATTTTGCGTTTGTTTCTGGTGGATTTGGAAGAAATGGTATTGAGCCTAGCAACAACGACCTTGTGATCACTAATCCTTGTATCAGTCATGATGCTCTCTATCAGCTCTGGATTGTTTGTGGCTAAGAGGTCAAGTGTGTTTTCGCAACCATTTACAATTCGCGTGGGTTCATGGACTAACTGCTCGAAATAATTTTCGGAGAAAGCATTTAGGACAATCTCGGAAGATGTTTTCTGCCTACCACCGGTTTTGAACAAGTATTTTTGCCAACATATCGAGGGAAGGTTGAAGTCCCCACCAACTATAACCGTATGAGTGGGGTATTTACTTGTTACGAGACTCAAATTTTCTCTGAACTGTTCCGCAACTGTATCATCGGAGTCTGGGGGTCAGTAGAAGGAGCCAATTATTAACTTAGTTCGGCTGTTAAGTATAACCTCCACCCATACCAATTCGCACGGAGTATCTACTTCGACTTCACTACAAGATAAACCACTACTGACAGACACAAACACTCCACCACCAATCCTGCCTAATCTATCTTTCCTGAACACCGTCTGAGACTTAGTAAAAATTTCTGCAGAACTTATTTCAGGCTTTAGCCAGCTTTCTGTACCTACAACGATTTCAGTTTCTGTGCTTTCTATTAGCGCTTGAAGCTCAGGGACTTTCCCAGCACAACTACAACAATTTACAACTACAATTCCGACTGTTCCTTGATCCAAGCACGTCCTCTATTTGCCATGCACCCTTTGAGATTGCAGCCCACCCCGTACTTTCCCGAGGCCTTCTAACCTAAAAAACCGCCCAGTCCACGCCACACAGCCTCCGCTACCCGTGTAGCCGCCAGCTGAGTGTAGTGAACTCCTGATCTATTCAGCGGAACCCGAAACCCCACCACCCTATGGTGCAAGTCAAGGAATCTGCAGCCAACACGGTCGCAAAACCGTCTGAGCCTCTGATTCAGACCCTCCACCCGGTTCTGCACCAAAGGTCTGCAGTCGGTTCTGTCAACGATGCTGCAGATGGTGAGCTCTGCCTTCATCTCGTAAGCAAGACCGGCAGCCTTCACCAAATCAGATAGCCGCTGGAATCCAGATAGAATTTCCTCAGATCCAAAGCGACACACGTCATTAGTGCCGACATGTGCCACCACCTGCAGCTGGCTGCACCCTGTGCTCTTCATGGCATCCGGAAGGATCCTTTCCACATCAGGAATGACTCCACCCGGAATGCACACGGAGTGCACACTGGATTTCTTCCCCTCCTTAGCCGCCATATCCCTAAGGGACCCCATTATACGCCTAACATTGGAGCTCCCAACTACCAATAAGCCCACCCTCTGTGATTGCCCGGACCTTGAAGACTGAGAATCATCCTCTGAAACAGGGCAGGCAGCTGCATCTGGCTCAGCCAGAGACAGTGCCTGAAACATGTGATTTGTTGTTCCATTTTAAATTACAGTGAAAAATAATAAACATGGACCATTGCAGACCTCATGTACTCTCTACACATTGTTGCCAACTGTCACGAAAAAAATACTGTTAGTAACATGAAACTGCAGTCTACAAAGTTCCATAACTTGTCATCATCATTTTCCTAAAAACTTCAATCATGTAGAGTATACAGATTTTTCAAAAAAGTTTCATATGGGTTAAAAATGTTTGGATCCACCTCCATCATGCTCTCACATCTCACCAGCAAGTCTCTTGTATCTTGGGGGTTGCTGAATTTTGGTGAATTCAGCTGCTTTTCGAGACCACAAGTGTAAAATCCAATGGTGTAAACTGTTTTTGTACATACATATTGCAACATGGCAGAGAAGGATAATATTAACTTCGTCTGCCGATACCAAGTCAACCAGGATATCTAATGCCACAGTCACGCTTTTGATTTACACTTTGCGAACATTGGCTAATTTGTGTATCCATATGCTTTACTCTCAAGTGATCTTTTATTCAACTTATATTGCTCATTTATGTAATTTTAATGACATATTCAATGTTGTACTGCAAATTAATGGTCTGAAGAAAATTCTTACTATTGTCAACATGTTTACATTTATGGAATCGAACTGTATCACTATATCACAGCGAAAGTTGTAAGTGAACTGAACACGCTTTACACACAAATACTGTAATTATGTTAATATTAAATAGTCTGTTGTAGTTTGGATGTCATTAAAAGATAAATTAAGATCATCATTTTAAAATCTAATGTGGTACAATTTCATGCAAAGATTATAATTTGTTCTGAAATATTGTTTTAACTTATGAGCCCTTATAATGTATAGAGGTCGTTCATGTGTGAAATTTTATTCCAAAATTACAACTTTTAATTGATATCAATTAATATTGCGCATTCAATAAGTTAATGTTATACTTTTGATTACTGTAAAATTTTCAAGATGAGGTGGCAGTGACCATGTGACACAGTCTTTAGGCAGTTATGAACCAGTCTTTGCACAGGCAGTCTTTGGACAAACTTTGTGGGGATTTGATAATACATACAAAGTTAAAAAATGAATGCACTGACTTAGTTCCTAAGTAGTTAGCATGTTACCACAGTATTCTGATGTGCATGTACAGAGCCCAGTTAGAATGAGGTATCACAGCAGTGAAGGTGATTCACAAACTACCACCTTACGACAACAAAAGCCACATTTAAGTTGAATATGATTTAACAGTATGGTTAAAATATCACAGCATCATTTTACACTACACATACCAACATCACATGTAAGTACTATGCTACATCACTACAAGCATTTGAGTTCTCTAAGCAGAACTGATTGCAAGTGATAAAAGAACTATTGGAATCAACTGCTCTTTACCACCTTAGCAATTGTGATCTCATAAGTTTCTTGGCGGGAATGATTAATGATGAGCTTCCAGGCATTCAACCAAGCTGTTGTTCCATATAATATACACTATTTTGACCCCTGATAATGTTACTGAGGATCTAGATCACCATAAACTGATGTGTACCACATATCGTATGAACTTAGCATTTCCTACATGGAGCTGACTACGAGAACAGTTGGGGAGAGATGCAGCATCAGTGACACGCCTCAAATATAACCATGAAAAGAAATACAATGAGACCAGTATTATAGTACTATTACCAAATTTCTGGCCAGCGTAATTAAGGAGTGTATCAAAATTAAGATATCAGAAATACTATATTAATATACTGCTGGCCATCACATCCACCAGAACTGGGAAATGCTGAGAGAATGTGTGTTCCATGGAATATCAGTGTGGGATTTTAAAAACATGACAGCATAAAGCACACAATGGTGTTGGGAGTCGAACTTATGATCAAATATAAAGAGCAGTGTGGGAACAACAATAGTTCATTCTTGGTTGAAAGGCAGCCAACAAGTGCGTGTAACATTGCAACTTGCAGCACCTGAAAAAGAACACTGCATTCTTCTTCTTCTTCTTCTTCTTCTTCTTCTTCACTCCCAGGGATTAGGCCAACTGCCTTTTCTGTCTTCAAAGGTTATTATTGAGCCAACCTCATTTTGAGGCTACCTGGGTTTCTTCTTCTTCTTCTCATACTGTATCAACAGTTGTTTCACCAGTCTTTCTTTTGGTATTCTATCTACACGCTCTTTCCATTTGTTTCTATATTTCTCTACTGTGTTGTTTAGCCCTTCAAATTTCAGTTATTCTCTTATCTGTCCTTTTTTATTTGGTCTTGATATGTGCAACATGTCACTGTTCTTAGAAATCTCATTTCAGATGCTCTTATCCGTCCTTGTGAGAACCATTTATCTTGACAATTGCCTTATATGGTTTAGGGAAACCAAGTTCAGGAGTAGTGGAGGAGAGGGAGAACTTATTACAGAAATAGTTTACGCTGGTCCAGTTCACATGCTTGCCCAAGGATTGCCAGGCAGGCACATTCACAGGTGTCCAAGCAGCTGATGTAGGGGCAGTCTTGCAGCCAGACCATAGTGTACACATTTGTACTGCACCAACTGAAAGCACACTGCCAGGGATGGTCAAGCAGCTCACAGGTGCACAGAATGCATGCAAGAGGGGCATCTGGCATGTGGCCCATAATACCTGTGACAAGTGCCCTTGCCCCAATCGACAGCATTGGAAGAGCCTGTGAGGGAATCATGCAAAATGTAAATAAGGTTGAGGATCTCCTCACTACTGATCTATGAAATGAAAAGTACATCTGATATAAGTATGTGTGTGTGTGTGTGTGTGTGTGTGTTTTTTTTTGAGAGAGAGAGAGAGAGAGAGAGAGAGAGAGAGAGAGAGAGAGCGCAACAGTATTAGGCAATGTGCGTGTGTGAGAAACAGTATTAGGCACAAGAGAACACATACATCCACAGGAAACTGGACGGAAGGAAATAGGAGCCAGGAGAGGAAGAGATGAAAGAGAACACTGAAGCTCAGTGGTTGTCTTCTCTCCTTTGTTTACCTTTCGAACTTGCTGTGTGTGGGTTTCCTTCTTCTCCCTCTCAGTTCAAAGCTTCTTGCACATCTTCTACTTGCATCAGATGAGCTGCAGTCACCCAGGTGGGGGCCACAACAATATGTGCACACATAAACAATGATCAACAACTTAATTATGAAAAAGATAGACTGCTACTCACTGCCTAGAGGAGGTGTTGAGTTGCACACAGGCACAATGAAATGACTGCTAAACATTTAAGCTTTCAGACAAAAGTCCTTCTTCAGAAATAGTAAATACATATGTTTACACAATCACAACTCGCACAAATGAGTCGGGTCACAGTTACCAAAGACAGTGGTCGCACGTGTGTGTGTGTGTGTGTGTGTGTGTGTGTGTGTGTGTTTTTCTACTTCCAATGAAGGACTTTTCTGTCTGAAAGTTTAATGTTTAGCAATCTTTTCATTGTGCCTCCTCTATGAAATGAGTACCAGTCTATCCCTTTTTATATTGTCATTATTCTATCTTGTACTTTCCCTTGTTTGGTTGACAACTAATGTGAGATATGGAGTGCACAAAATTTTGTTTACAGTCAGTTCTTTTCTGCATTCTAAATACTGAATCTTTTTCAGAGAGTTGTGTTTTAGTTTTTCTGGCAAAAAATTTCAGTCAAACTGTTTTGTTCAAAGTGTAATGATATGTACGTCTCATGGGGAGATCGACATTACCTCCCAATGGTTTGAGACATGTGAGGCCAATAAGTCACAAAGTGATTTATTTCTTTTATGCACATTTTCCTTCACCTTTACGTGGACTAGAGGGCAACAAATGCAACCTTTTTATTGATTTAATGGATCCAAATATGAGCTATAGACATATTGACTATCATCAGATTAGTAAATACTTATAATGAACTTTCATACAAAAACATATCCATTACTCAGTTCCAAGAAAATACCGTTTAACAGCTAACAGGCGCTGGTAACAATGCTCTTGATATTCCTAAGCAAGTATAGCAGGAAAATGCCAACAGGAAAGACAAATACAGATCACATAAGTGTTATCAGGGCTTTAACAGTGAATCACAAATATGCAATAAGCAAACCTCCACAGTTTTTGTTGAAATGTCTGGCCTGTGAGAAATTCTGAATTTCTTCTTCAAAGTGCATAATTTGTGATGGGGTTAGCAAGATGATACAGTTCAAAATAATTTGATCTAAAAAACTTAATTTAATTTTTGTGGTAATTCCTGTGTAAAATCTAAAACAATGATAAAAAGAATACAGTGTTTCCTGAACAGTTAGTACATTCACAGAGTTTGTTGTGAGCTTGATAGATTGCAATGCACTACAGTCCACATTGTGCTACACTGGACCCAGAATTCAACAGTCCACACACTGTCACATGGTATACTAGTCCCATAAGGGTATGTCTGTATGATGCCATTTTGCCCATGTGCACTCACAGATACATGAAAACAAAAGTGCATGCAATGAAACCAGTGGAAAGATGCAATTCTCATGCAGGCCATGTCCACGTGTTGTCTCATTGTTGAAATGTCTACTATTGATCACCTTCTTTGCTCAGCAGTTGATGCTGTGTTTACTGTGATTGTCTGCAAATTGCACAAGAATGTCACTGTAAGATTTCAATTTTTTAATTGGGAAACAGGACAGCTGTATCTCTAAGCATGACCCTGTCATGCAAAATGCAATTTTCTGTAGAGATACAGCTAGAAATAACACTTTGTAACCTGGTAACTTGCTTCTTCATGTACCAGTCTGAGATATTTGTCTTGTGTTTTACAACAAAGCATTTCAGTTGATTGATTATTGTTGGATGTATGAATCACATATGGGACATTCTTAGTGGTTACATTAAGTTAGCTTTGATTAGATAACTCCTACTTAATTTTATAAAAACATTATTTCAACAACATATACACATACACATTTTTTTATAAACATAAAAAATAAAATAAATTAGGATACCTCATACAACACACAGTCTATCATTACAGTAAAGGAAGTATTGTCCACATTAATAATTGTCTTCCTCCATGTCCTCTCTCTCAATTTCTAATAATTTCCTTAGGAGCTCCACTTGTGCCACCTTTTTTAACCTTTCAGACCTGAGCCGCCTCAATTTCTGTGCAATTAATCTGCCAAAGTGTGAATATTCATCAGATTTCACTCGAGCATACTCTCTTCTAATAATTTCATATGCTGCTTCCTCTAAGGTGTACCTCTCTTCCAATTTCCTCTTTTTTGGAGTCAAATGTGAACGTGATTGGACAGGCCTACCCGCATCAACTCTTTTGCCTTCGTTTTTTGCTCCAACCTGAAAGCAAGGTATCATATTGTACATCACAATGTAGTACATGTCTCCATAATGATGCTACTGAGTGTGCAAAATGATAGAGTACTGTAGCATGAAATGAACAGATATGAAGATAGTCATAAAAAAAATTACATTGTGGCTGTACCTAAGACATTCACCAACAATCTGCTGTAAAGATATACCTGTATTTCACACATTAAACATCATCATACAGCCATTTTCTTCAAAATCAGTCAAAATCACCTTTTGGATCAATGGATGCTGAGGATGTTAGTTCAGGAGAGGTAATGGCACAATCTTGGAGAAACATAACTTGCCCTGATACAGGTCTGATGTCTATGCCATGTATTCCAGTGCTTATCTGTGTCTTTGAAAAATGATAATGCAGGAAAATCAAACCAATTAAATCCATAATATTCTTCCACCCCATTTCCACCTTGCTATTTTGGGATGTTACACACTATAGCCCCCCCCCCCCCTCCCACCCATGAACCATAGACCTTGCCATTGGTGGGGAGGCTTGCGTGCCTCAGCGATACAGATAGCCGTACCGTAGGTGCAACCACAACGGAGGGGTATCTGTTGAGAGGCCAGACAAACGTTTGGTTCCTGAAGAGGGGTAGCAGCCTTTTCAGTAGTTGCAGGGGCATGATTGACGATCTGGCCTTGTAACACTAACCAAAACGGCCTTGCTGTGCTGGTACTGTGAACGGCTGAAAGCAAGGGGAAACTACGGCCGTAATTTTTCCTGAGGGCATGCAGGTTTACTGTATGAATAAATTATGATGTCGTCCTCTTGGGTAAAATATTCCGGAGGTAAAATAGTCCCCCATTCGGATCTCTGGGCGGGGACTACTCAGGAGGACGTTGTTATCAGGAGAAAGAAAACTGGCGTTCTACGGATCGGAGCATGGAATGTCAGATCCCTTAATTGGGCAGGTAGGTTAGAAAATTTAAAAAGGGAAATGGATAGGTTAAAGTTGGATACAGTGGGAATCAGTGAACTTCGGTGGCAGGAGGAACAAGACTTTTGGTCAGGTGAATACAGGGTTATAAATACAAAATCAAATAGGGGTAATGCAGGAGTAGGTTTAATAATGAATAAAACAATAGGAATGCGGGTAAGCTACTACAAACAACACAGCAAACGCGTTGTTGTGGCCAAGATAGACACGAAGCCCACGCCTACGACAGTAGTACAAATCTATATGCCAACTAGCTCTGCAAATGACAAAGAAATTGAAGAAATGTATGATGAAATAAAAGAAATTATTCAGATAGTGAAGAGAGACGAAAATTTAATAGTCATGGGTGACTGGAATTCGAGAGTAGGAAAAGGGAGAGAAGGAAACATAGTAGGTGAATATGGATTGGGGGTAAGAAATGAAAGAGGAAGCCGCCTCGTAGAATTTTGCACAGAGCACAACTTAATCATAGCTAACACTTGGTTCAAGAATCATCAAAGAAGGTTGTATACATGGAAGAACCCTGGAGATACTAAAAGGTATCAGATAGATTATATAATGGTAAGACAGAGATTTAGGAACCAGGTTTTAAATTGTAAGACATTTCCAGGGGCAGATGTGGACTCTGATCACAATCTATTGGTTATGAACTGTAGATTAAAACTGAAGAAACTGCAAAAAGGTGGGAATTTAAGGAGATGGGACCTGGATAAACTGAAAGAACCAGAGGTTGTAGAAAGTTTCAGGGAGAGCATAACAATTGACAGGAATGGGGGAAAGAAATACAGTAGAAGAAGAATGGGGTAGCTTTGAGGGATGAAGTGGTGAAGGCATCAGAGGATCAAGTAGGTAAAAAGACGAGGGCTAATACAAATCCTTGGGCGACAGAAGAAATATTGAATTTAATTGACGAAAGGAGAAAATATAAAAATGCAGTAAATGAAGCACGCAAAAAGGAATACAAACGTCTAAAAAATGAGACCGACAGGAAGTGCAAAATGGCTAAGCAAGCATGGCTAGAGGACAAATGTAAGGATATAGAGGCGTATCTCACTAGAGGTAAGATAGATACTGCCTACAGGAAAATTGAAGAGACCTTTGGAGAAAAGAGAACGACTTGCATGAATATCAAGAGCTCAGATGGAAACCCAGTTCTAAGCAAAGAGGGGAAAGCAGAAAGGTGGAAAGAGTATATAGAGGGTCTATACAAGGGCGATGTACTTGAGGACAATATTATGGAAATGGAAGAGGATGTAGATGAAGATGAAATGGGAGATACGATACTGTGTGAAGAGTTTGACAGAGCACTGAAAGACCTGAGTCGAAACAAGGCCCCGGGAGTAGACAACATTCCATTAGAACTACTGACGGCCTTGGGAGAGCCAGTCCTGACAAAACTCTACCATCTGGTGAGCAAAATGTATGAGACAGGCGAAATACCCTCAGACTTCAAGAAGAATATAATAATTCCAATCCCAAAGAAAGCAGGCGTTGACAGATGTGAAAATTACCGAACTATCAGTTTAATAAGTCACGGCTGCAAAAAACTAACGTGAATTCTTTACAGACGAATGGAAAAACTGGTAGAAGCCGACCTTGGGGAAGATCAGTTTGGATTCCGTAGAAATATGAGAACACATGAGGCAATACTGACCCTACGACTTATTTTAGAAGCTAGATTAAGAAAAGGCAAACCTACGTTTCTAGCATTTGTAGACTTAGAGAAAGCTTTTGACAATGTTGACTGGAATACTCTCTTTAAAATTCTGAAGGTGGCAGGAGTAAAATACAGGGAGCGAAAGGCTATTTACAATTTGTACAGAAACCAGATGGCAGTTATAAGAGTCGAGGGACATGAAAGGGAAGCAGTGGTTGGGAAGGGAGTGAGACAGGGTTGTAGCCTCTCCCTGATGTTATTCAATCTGTATATTGAGCAAGCAGTAAAGGAAACAAAAGAAAAATTTGGAGCAGGCATTAAATTCCATGGAGAAGAAATAAAAACTTTGAGGTTCACCGATGACATTGTAATTCTGTCAGAGACAGCAAAGGACTTGGAAGAGCAGTTGAATGGAATGGATAGTGTCTTGAAAGGAGGATATAAGATGAACATCAACAAAAGCAAAACGAGAGTAATGGAATGTAGTCGAATTAAGTCGGGTGATGCTGAGGGAATTAGATTAGGAAATGAGACACTTAAAGCAGTAAAGGAGTTTTGCTATCTGGGGAGCAAAATAACTGATGATGGTCGAAGTAGAGAGGATATAAAATGTAGACTGGCAATGGCAAGGAAAGCGTTTCTGAAGAAGAGAAATTTGTTAACATCGGGTATAGATTTAAGTGTCAGGAAATCGTTTCTGAAAGTGTATGTATGGAGTTTAGCCATGTATGGAAGTGAAACATGGACGATAAATAGTTTGGACAAGAAGAGAATAGAAGCTTTCAAAATGTGGTGCTACAGAAGAATGCTGAAGATTAGATGGGTAGATCACATAACTAATGAGGAGGTACTGAATAGGATTGGGGAGAAGAGGAGTTTGTGGCACAACTTCACTAGAAGAAGGGATCGGTTGGTAAGACATGTTCTGAGGCGTCAAGGGATCACAAATTTAGTATTAGAGGGCAGCGTGGAGGGTAAAAATCGTAGAGGGAGACCAAGAGATGAATACACTAAGCAGATTCAGAAGGATGTAGGTTGCAGTAGGTACTGCGAGATGAAGAAGCTTGCACAGGATAGAGTATCGTGGAGAGCTGCGTCAAACCAGTCTCAGGACTGAAGACCACAACAACAACAACAACAACAACAACAACACACTATAGCTAGAGTCACTAACAATAGTGGTCGAATTTAGGCTTGTTCCGCACACGTACGTCATGCATTCTCTGACAGCCAATGGGTGTTCAGTAGCTTTCTCAGCACTCTGCTATGAATGCCATAGCTAATGAGACCATTAAACGTGACTGTAGCGAATTTCTACCCTACTTGTCATTGCTGATGGTGGTGGTAAGTGACAAATTCTGCATAAGCAAGCGAGGCACATTATTTGCAGGATTTCAAGTTCAAAGGACATGCATGCACATACCACAACTGTTACTTGGAACTGGCAACAATGCAATTCCCGTCTGTGCCTCGACATGTGCAAACCACCATAATCTGTGGATCAAATATAGCGATAATAAGAAAGGAGACAACTTTGTTTTGTATTTCCACCAAGTCAAGCCCATACTTGGCACTGAGGGACATCATATCTTCACGTATTGTTCAAGTAATCTTTTGATGAGGAGTTACACAGTACTTCTCTTTTCTTGTAGTCTTCAACAAATTATAGTGTCCATTCTTTCAAGTCAATAGGCCTCACCACTGCCAATAAGTTTCCTGGAACACCAAAACAACACAGAACACAAGGACACACACATGAGCAACAGCTGGTCACAATTACCTGTTGTCAGCTAAAATGTGCACAAGATTGCCACAAAGCTGACAATGCTCTTTCAAACATTTTTAAATGCTTTTGTTGAGAAAGAAAAGCTTCCCCATTATTATTTGTAATTTGTTATGTGAAGGGCTAGTTAAGCAAGTGAGATATACACACTGTTTTGACAGGTGTAAAGATTTTCCTGAGTTAATCGATTTTTTATTACATGACTGTTAAGGAATGATAAATGAGAGTGATGGCTCTGGTAACATTACCTTGTTAGTTTTTAAGTGGCCATTTCAATAAGTTCACAGGAAAACTGAAAAAGCCATGGGCCTAATACCATAAGTTAAGTATGTAGTCAATGAACATTGCAGTTTAAACTGACTATTCTTAAGGAAAAGTTGAGTTTTTGCACAACGACCATGAGCTAAGATCCGGAGACCAGACCTACCAGCGAGGGGTGGTATAGCATCGCCACTATTTTCCAGCACGGTGTTACTCAGTAAAATAGTGACACTGGCACAGCTATTGCAGAAGGCCCACCTCTGGAATCGTTTCCGCTGCAGCCAGCTTTCTGCCCTGGAGATTTTCTGTTAGTGACAACGGTGGTGCAGCTGCTCAACTACCTACACCTGGCTGACATTCGCTCTACACCCCCATTCACAAGGGCAGATACTATTGCTAAGAGTAGTCTTCCTCTACAAAGATCACGCAGGATACAACACCTTGTGGTGTGTCCTGCTTGGAGCTGCAGAGCTGTGCCCAGATGGGACATGCACTGCCACATAGTCTGCACATCTGCATTTCTCCCAACCCTCTGGCATTACAGCAGGCTGTGGGCAGCCTGCCACATCAGCACCTCCCACTCACTGCCTTCAGCACATGCCTCAGACGGCATTACCACCAAGGAGTGCCACTAAGAATGTTGTTGTTTCTCCTTCAATAAAATGTATGATCACGTGTGTCTGAGCAATTATCAGTCATTGTCCTGACAACGATCCCTTGTCTCAACTCAATCCTGCCACAGTAGAGGTCATTCACCCCAGTCCTCTACAATATGTCTGAAATGAGTTGAATGCAGACGCTGTTAATGGGGAAATAATTGAATTCAGAGGGGTGGAAACAACATGTGAATAGAATGAAAGTCAAAAGACTGCCAAGAAAATTTTGAACTACAACATAAAAGGCAGGTGAGATATAGGTCAGCCAAGGAAATTATGGACTTAAACATTGTAAAAGAAGAACAAGCATATACCTAATCTCTGCATGTAAGACGGTGATGAGAAATTATAACCTCCTCAGTCTCTATGTAGCATATATCTTACATCCAAATTTTATTTTTTACTGGGTCAGGGAATCAAGCAAACTTGCTGTGTCTAATTATAGCTTTTACTTAACACCATGTGCTTTCACCACATCACTTTTTCATCTCTGCATATTCTCAGTAGCTAGCAGCATATGTTGAAAAAAGCTAATTATCACAGTGTCAGTACAGTTTCGAAAAATAAAGGTACATTATGTTTGTTTCCAGTAATTTTGGACTAAAACGTGTTTAGACCATGTCGCAATATGCTAATGTATCCTAGGCTATCAAATAAGTGATTGTTTATTTCATCACAATAAAAAAAAATGGGACTGCATTTGGTAATGACTTATATTTTCTCATTCCAGTGATGTTGTTTTCATTATTTTTAGGTGTTTAATACTGACTTTCCCAAGTATTGCACATATTTCACTCATGTTATAACCTTAATGGTATTCACTTTGAACATGTTCTAAAATTCTGTGACTCACTTAAGTTTTTTAAATTTAGTATTTTATTCTTATTTTGCCCAAGAGTAATGCATTAACCACCAATATAAACTTTATAAAATCTAAGCTCAGGACTGAGGAGATTAAGTACCCCTGTTCAGAACATTTCATACCCACATGAACTTTGAGCCTTCCAAAACTGAGTCAGTTGTAATGGTATGTTGTATACTACACAATAATTCTGATCAATACAGTTACCAATACGCATGCTCCTCCAGAACATTTTGATAGTGATGACATAAAAGTTTGTATCACTGTTTCTGGCTATTATTGTGAACACAAAAACTGGTATGAGTGACAATTAAGTATGAAAATACCATTGCAGCTGCAAAAAAATGAACAGGAGGCTTTTATGCGTTATTTTGTAAACAAAGGCCATGTTCCATAATTATACTTCATTCAATGAACACTAATGTAGAATAAATTTGCAATTTCTTAATGAAAAACTAAAAAATGAAATAAATAATTTTCTGTAAGGGAAAAAATGCTAAAAATTGTCTGCCGTACTGAAATTTCATTGTTGCTTTATATTAGGCTCACATTATTTTGTTCACTGGTATTGCTGTCACATGCTTGCTGCTTCCTGAATTTCTGGGCATTTCCTCATTCAAACTCAAGCAAATATCAAATTTTTGGTGCATAAATTTCATCTGCAGATGCCCCAATTTTCATAGATTCCTTAACCTTCTTCATCTCCTGCTGGTAGGTGTTCCTTAAGTTATTTGTTTCCTTTACAACTGTTGCTTTCTGAAATGCAGTTAAATTTCTTCCTCTTTCTCCACAACTTGGGCTCATTCGACTTCCCCCTCACATCCCTTGGCCAGCTTTTGCTTTAACACATGGTGATAAATCCTTCCAAACACATTTCCTGTTGCTTCAGGAAATAAACTGACTCAATAATAAATGCGTAATGTCAGTTGGCAGCTGCCTGGTTGGTCCCTCTGTTGCCTCACCCCACACACACCTTTGTGGACTCTTCAGTTTGGTGCCAAATAAGATGGACTGTACAAACAAGTCAGACATGTTCTGGCCGCTGGTCTTCTGATGGACTGCTCAGACTTAATCGACATTCCTGCCACAGCTTGTTTGGGGCCTTCGGAAGGGTATTGATAAATAATGTCACTGGTCCTACATGACCAATCCATTTTCTTGGAATTTTTCTCGAGGAGAAATTTCCCATGTTTGTTGTATCCGTTTTCTCATTTTATTTGGAATAAAAACAATGACATTTATTATTTTCTAATTTCCAAACGACTGGAAATTAATTTAGATTCAGTTTACTATTGATGTCACTGCCATATAGTGAGATATTTATGATAACAAGTAAATTTTTTGATGTGCCTTGATGTAGAACGGGTGAACTACTGTAGAGCTCTGTGTTTCATGCCCATTACTCAAATTGCAGATGTCCATCTGGTGTCAAATTCCAAAATTTTAATGTGATTGTAATTGTAAAGTTGAAGTGGAATGGAAAAAAATATGCCTGTGATGGTGATCCTGACAACAGATTACTAATTCTTTTTCTTGTGCCTTTGTTTGGAATCGGCACAGGCTTGGCATTGTTATGTGTGGATTTGACAATGTTAGTTTAAGGGGTGCCAGGATGACCTTCCTGTCACCATCCCATTACCCCCCAGGACAGAATATATCTATCCCAACTGTCTACGTGTAATGTTTTTCTTGTGAAAATGAGCAAAGTCTTCCAAGATGTTTGTGAATCATGTAACTGAGGTAGTACTTTGGTACCAGCCTGGTATTCATCTAGCGGGTTGTGGAAAACTGCTTAAAAACCACATCTATGCTGGCCTGCATTACGACGCCCGTCATCAATCTGTTGGATGGATTCAATCTGGGGTGGGTGCATCTCCCCGTCCTGGAAGTGGTGCCTTGACATGCACTGCTATCTGGGCAGGTAAGCTGAGGACATACAATCTGTCATGTTTCCACTAATTCATGTGAATCTTCAAGATGTTGAATGGGAAACTGGTGTCCACTGATCAAAAGCACAGCTGGAGCAATCTTTGCCAGCTGAAGACCTCATGAAGAGAATTAATTTTTGCAATTAGACCTAGCAAAAATTCAAGAATATTTTAGTTTTTCTACGATTTTAAGTTTCCTGACGAATTGGCATTCAAAAATGGTGGAGTGGCAGAGAGGCACAGCAACAATTGTCAGAGTGCTAAAAATCCATATCAAATGCATTCAGTTGACTGACAACAATGTTTGAATGTCAATCTTTGTTGAGGTATTGTATATTCAAAGTACATAGAGCCAACTTTAAATGATATGTAAGTAATAAAAAATAAAACTTGTATTACCTTTCTCTTAACATGTAATTTGAAATCACGTATGGTAAGAACTTCAGGAATTTCCATTTTCTGTAAAAGTGAATGTTGATTAGATTAACAGTGCTTCATTCACAACACATTATGTATGTACACACACACACACACACACACACACACACACACACACACACACACACACATTTAATTTAGCTCCTTTTGTAAAAAGAAATTTATATTCTTATTATTTATTTATGAACTGTCACAGAAGATGCAGTCACAATGAACAGATATACTACTGCTGGCACCAATACCTTACTTACTAGCAATCCTAATAAATAATATGCTTGGTCTTTAATTCAGTACTAAATATTAAATATATAGTGATTAACAATTCCAGTTCTCTATGCAGAGCTTTGCAGAACACAGCTACTTACCAGTCACAGCTTGTCACTCATTCCCTCCCTGGTCTTTCCCATCCTGCACTGCTAGTTTGCGATATTTTTATGTATTTGGTTGTTTATATTCTTTCACAAATTCAACAAACAGACCAATTTTTCAAATAATGCACTTATGGGTACCAATGCTATACAACCCTATTTTTAAGTGTGTTGATGTTTTATTTTGAAAATGCTATATTCATTAATTTATTTCAGCTACACCTTCAGTTTATTAATGCAGCTGTATTCCAATCTTAGTTTGATGTTCGATTTATGCACAGTCAGTTTTAAGACTATGTAATCTCATCATCAAATACTCAGGAAAGAGAGATATAATCAGCCTCATCACAATTCTGACAATCTCTGCCCATATCCTCATACTCCCTCTCTTGGTCTACCACCACTTTCTCTCCTCCCTCTCTCTGTGTACCAGATTCTGAAGCAATATTCCAATCATAAGCCAATAAGCCATAAATACACGTTTCCTCCTTTCTATAAAGCTGATGACAAGGAAAAAACAAAAGAGCACATTGTTTTTGTCCGAAATTATACAAAAGGAAAAAGAATATATATGTGAGACACAATTTATCTAATGAAACTCATGGCAAGAAAGAAAATGAAACCTCACATTTTTACAGTACAGCACATCAGTTTCTTTCTTGCCTGCACACTGTTGCTTAAACAAGTATATAGTGTCTATCTGGATAGGATATTTATTAATGTATCATATAAAAATATGAAGGAAATCTGTCAAGAACTTTTGAGATTTTTCGCAACAATGTTTCCCCTTTATATATCACATATATATTTATATACATAATATGTTAAAAAATATGTAGCCTATGTCAATCCAAAGGTTCATTAGAGTAACATGTAAAAGTCTGAAGTAAATTGGTCAAGTTCTTTAGACATTTATGAATGTGTTGTCTCCATAAATTAGTATAGATAAATAATAATGAGCATGAAAAATACAAACAACATGCAGAGGTGGTGGTGGTGGGTTTAAGGTTGGAGAGGACCAAACTGCATGGTCATTGGTCCCTTGTTCCAGTGCACCAAGTCCATGGGTTAAAATGGAAAACATACAAGAGACACCACAGGAGGTCAGGAGGGGCAAAAAAATAAAAAAAACAAAGCTGAACAAGACAAGAAGAGCACAGACATACAAGAAACAGGCATAAGAGCTTAAAACAGTAGAGCAGATTACCAGGGCTGGCTGATCATGAGAATAAAATAAAGGATGAGCCAGCCACTCTGTAACACATTAAAATCTCTAACCTAAAAGGACTAGGATAGAAAGCACTGGGAGACAAAAAACAGGAAGTAAAACTTAAACTGAAGAATAAAAACCAGCATCATGTATAAAATATAAAACGAAGTTAGCAATGGAGGCATCGTCTCCTAAAATAGAAGCAAGGGTGTCAGGGAGATTAAAATGCCATCTTAGGGTGGCGAGATATGGACAGTCCACCAAAATGTGGGCCACTGTCAAGCGGGAGCCACAGCGACAACATGGCGGGGCCTCACGCCAGAGAAGATAGCCATGCGTCAGCCAAGTGTGGCGGCAGAGGACCACAGAGTCCCTGCGAGAAGCCCACAGAGAAGACTGCCACTCATTTGTGCTCTCCTTGATGGCACGGAGTTTACTGGGGGTAACTAAGCTGTGCCATTCAGCATCCCAAATCCCGAGAACTTTGCGGCGTAACACCGAACGGAGGACAGGTTCTGGTATGTCAATCTCCAGAAACGGCTTATGAGTGGCCTGTCTGGCCAGGTTGTCAACAAGCTCATTTCCCAGGATTCCGACATGCCACGGGGTCCATACAAAGACTACTGACTGACCAGGTCGTTACAGGGCATAAACCGACTCCTGGATGGAAACTACCAGAGGATGGCGTGGGTAGCACTGATCAATGGCCTGTAAACCACTCAGTGAATCACTGCATACCATGTAGGACACACCGGGGCAGGAATGAATATGCTCAAAGGCACGAGAGATGGCCACCAGCTCAGCAGTGAAGACACTGCAGCCATCCGGCAAGGAGAGCTATTCGATATGGGCTGAGTGAGCATAGGCAAAGCCTATGCAACCATCTACCAGGAAGCCATGAGTATAGATGAGTTCAGAACCTCGGGATGCATCAAGGATGGATATGAAGTGACTGCGGAGTGCCTCAGGAGGAACAGAGACCTTACGAAAGCACGACAGGTCCAGCCATAGTTTTGGCCGAGGCACACACCATGGAGGCATTGGTGTATGGGCCCGCACGAGACGCTGGAAAGGTATGGACTCGAGTTCCACCAGTAGGGAACAAACACATACAGCAATCGTTATCCCTGACTGGGGCCGCCGTTCCAGAAGAGGAACCACAGTGCTCGGGAACAAAAGACGATAGTTCGGGTGCTGAGGAGAGCTATGGACGTGCGCTGCATAGTGGGCGAGCAGTTGGCAACGCCTGATGTGCAATGGAGAAACTCCAGCCTCCACTACGAGACTGTCCACTGGACTCGTTCAAAAAGCGCCTGTCACTAGACGGACCCCGCAGTGGTGCACAGGATCAAGCAGTTTCAATGCCGAGGGCACTGACGAACCATACACGACACTCCCATAGTCGATACGCGACTGAACTAGGGCTTTGTAGAGCCGCAGCAACATAGAGCAATCTGCCCCCCAAGTGGTGTTGCCCAGGCAGCGGAGGGCGGTAAGATGCTGCCAGCACTTTTTAATAAGCTGACGAATGTGGGGGAGCCATGTTAGTCGGGCGTCGAAAACCAGTCCTAAAAAGCAATATGTTTCGACTATCCATAGTAGATGGCCATCAACGAAAAGGGCTGGGTCAGGGTGGACTGTCCGTTGCCAACAGAAGTGCAAAACGCAGATCTTGTCTGCAGAGAAGTGAAACCCATGGTCGAGAGCCCATGACTGCGCTTTCTGAATGGCTCCCTGTAGTCGGCGTTCAGCAACACCAATGGTTGAGGAACTGAAATAAAGGCAGAAATCGTCAGCGTATAAGGAGGGCGACACTGGCGGCCCTACAGCTGCTGCTAGGCCATTTATAGCGACCAAAAATAGTGGAACGCTCAATACAGAGCCCTGCGGGACCCCATTCTCTTGGATATGGGAGGAGCTAAAGGTGCGGGACCCCATTCTCTTGGATATGGGAGGAGCTAAAGGAGCCTCCTACTTGAACACTGAAGGTACGGAGGGAGAGAAAGTTCCGTATAAAAACCGGGAGCGAGCCACAGAGGCCCCACTCATGCAGCGTGGCAATGATGTGGTGGCGCCAGGTCGTGTCGTAGGCCTTCAGTAAATCAAAAAAGACGGCGACCAGATGTTGGCGCCTAGAAAATGCCGTGCGGACGGCAGACTCAAGGCACACCAAACTATCTGTCGTTGAGTGGCCTCGGTGGAATCCACCCTGGAATGGAACCAGAAGGCGCCGAGACTCCAGGAGCCAACACGACCTCCTGCTCACCATTCATTCAAGTAGTTTGCAGAGAACATTGGTGAGGCTAATGGGACGGTAGCTGTCCACCTCCAGTGGGTTCTTGTCAGGTTTCAAAATGGAGATTACGGTGCTTTCCCGCCATTGCGACGGGAATTCACCCCCAACCCAGATATGTTTGTAAAGGTCTAGGAGGCGTCACTGGCAGTCCACCGAGAGGTGTTTCACCATCTAACAGCGGATGCGATCTGGTCCGGGAGCCGTATCAGGGAAAGCGGCTAGGGCACTTTGGAATTCCCATTCACTGAATGGAACATTGTAGGATTCAGGGTGGCGCATGTGAAATGAAAGGCTCCGATGTTCCAACTGCTCTTTAATGGAGCAGAAGGCCAGTGGGTAATTCGCAGGGTCAGAACTCTGAGCAAAATGCTCTGCTAAGCGTTTGGCTATTGTGTCGGGGTCAGTACAAACTGCTCCATTCAGTGAAAGCGAAGGGACACTGACAGGGGTCTGACAGCCATAGAGGCACCAAATCTTGGCCCAAAACCTGCGATGGAAAGGCACAGAGGCCAATAGTGGAGACATACCATTCCCAGCATGACTGCTTGTGTTGGCGAATGAGGCAGCAGGCCGGCACACAGAGCCGTTTAAAGGTGATGATGTGCTCTAATGAGGGATGCCGCTTGTGACACTGGAGCGCCTGCCTGCGATATTTAATCGCCTCAGCAATCGCAGGCGACCACCAAGGCACAGTCCTCTACCAAGGGGATCCAGAAGAACTGGGAATGGCAGATTTCGCATCACTAACGATGCTGGTGGTGACTGAGTGAACCACTGCATCAATGGCGTCATTGGAAAGAAGCTCAATAGTGGCAACGGAGGAGAACAAGTTCCAGTCAGCCTTATTCATAGCCCACCTGCAGGGGCGCCTAGAAGAGTGATGCTGTGGCAGTGACAGAAAGATCGGAAATTGGTCACTACCGCACAAGTCGTCGTGCACACTCCACTGGACACATGGTAAGATGCTAGGGCTGCAGATCGAAAGGTCGATGCCTGAGTATGTGCCATGCACCACACTGAAATGTGTGAAGGCACCATCATTTAAAAGGGAAAGGTCGAGCTGTGCCAATACATGCTCAACGGTGGCGCCTCGGCCTGATGCCACTGATCCACTCCACAGAGGGTTATGGGTATTGAAGTTGCCGAGTAACAGAAAAGGGGGCGGCAATTGGGCTATCAGCGCAGTCAGGACATGCTGTGGAACATCACCATCCGGTGGAAGATACAGACTGCAGACAGTAACAGCCTGAGACGTCCACACCTGAACAGAGACAGCCTCTGTTCGTAGAGGGACAGACTCGCTGTGAAGGGAGTGAAGGTCGTAGATGCAGACGCCACCAGATATCCTATCATAAGCTGCCCGGTTCCTATAATAACCCCGATAGCCACGGAGGGTGGGGGTTCGCATTGCCAGAAATCAAGTTTCTTGAAGAGCAATGCAGAGGAAAGGGTGAAGGCTGAGAAGTTGTCGGAGCTCAGCAAGATGGTGGAAGAAACCACTGCAGTTCCACTGGAGGATGACATTGTCCATGGCTGAGAAAGGCGTGAAGGGATGGGGGAGGCAGATTACGCCGTTGGCTCATCTGCTGCCACCAATTGATTACCCGTGCGAGTGACGTCCATTGCATCCGAGGATCTGGTGAGATCGAGGTCCTCAGTGGACGCAAGAATCTCCACCTCATCCTCAGACGCAGAGCTTGTAGGTAGCAGTGGAGTAGGTGCCACCGCAGGTTCGTTGGTCTTAGGGGTCTTCACTTTCTCGCGCTGTTCCTTTGGTTGCCCTTGCTAGGAGGGCTTTTTTGAGTCAGTCTCCGGGACCGAAGAGGATCACAAAGCTCAACAACCAGTGACCTGTGGCTTCTTCAGCCACTGGTGGGTGACTGCTGTGACGCTGGTAGGAACCTGGGAAGGGAGTGACCAAGGGATCCCTTCCAAGCGAGAGAAGCCGAAGAAGACTTACGCTTCTCTGGCTTAGAAGTGGGGACTGGTGTCCCCAGTGGTTGACAGGGTGCTACTCCCAAGGTAGGTGGTGCGGGAGCAACAGAGAGAGAAGTGGCCCCCACCATCAAGGGGGCAGGTGTGGTCCTCTGGTTCTGAGAGCTGACAGTAGTTGGTGCAGCTATGGGAACTGTAGCAGGAGTGACAGTGGCAGCATAAGATGTCGTCATGCATACTGGATGAAGTCGTTCAAATTTCCGCATAGCCTTAGTGTAGGTCAGTCGATCCAGGGTCTTGTATTCCATTATTTTCCATTCCTTCTGTAGGATCATACAGTCCAGCGAGCAAGGGGGATGGTGCTCTCCACAGTTGACACAGATGGGAGGCGGGACACATGGAGTATCACAAATTGGGACATATGACGCTGGAAGCACAGTGGGTAGACATATAGCCGAACTTCCAACATTTGAAGTATCACATCGGGGGAGGGATATATGGCTTGACATTACAACAGTAGACCATCATCACTAGACCTTCTCAGGTAATGTGTCACCTTCGAAGGCGAAGATGAAGGCACCGGTGGCAACTTGATGATCCCTCGGACCCCAGTGGATGCGCCGGACGAAATGGACACCTCGTCACTCTAAGTTGGCACGCAGCTCGTCATCGGACTGTAAAAGAAGATCTCTGTGGAAAATAATGCCCTGGACCATATTTAAGCTTTTATGGGGGGGGGGGGGATAGTAACAGAAACATCCCCCCGCTTCGTACAAGCGAGCAAGGCTCATGACTGGGCATAGGATGCTGTTTTTATCAAGACTGACCCTGACCGCATTTTGGACAAGCCCTCCACCTCCCCGAACGTGTCCTCTAAATGCTCTAAAAAGAACTGAGGCTTCACAGACACAAAGGATTCCCCGTAGGCTGTGGTACAGACGAGATACCGGGGCGAATACGTTTCGCTGCCACTCATAGCCTTTCGTACCTTCCATAGTGTGGCCAGGGAGGGGAACAATTTGGGGTCATACACGTTAGCTTTAAAGTGAGCCCTCGAACACTTAGAGACTGCTGGTGGCTGGCCACCAGCAAGAGATGAAGTGCCACACTTCATTGCGTGTCATCCACCCTGATGCCACCTACTCTGACCAAGGGTCCTCCCCACGGGCGCCACCCAGCCACAGCAAGGGCCACCTGGCAGGATGGCCATTGCCGGGAGTCCTGATGCCACAGGGAGATGGGCATCTACTCCTTAGCATACGTGGGGAGTTAACGGCGCAGGCATCAGTAGAGCATTCCCTGTGTTGTCAGAGGGCCACAACCAACAGTGTACATGGCGGCCCCATCACAACGGATTGGCTACCGTGCTGGATAAAGTCCATGATCGTCGCCTCTGCAAAAAGCAACACTGCACAGTGCATAGTGGAAATTCCACCCAGGGACGCATCCTCACCCAAGAGATGGAGAATGAGCGGAACGGCAATGCGACGACGATAAAGCTGGCTAGAGGTCTCAATGCATGATGGACAAAATGCACAATGTAAGGCGCCCTTCCCCAATTGGCTCGCTCTGCGGAAGAATTTGGAAAGATGGAGGTCAAACCTGAGAGGGGACCATCACATATAGGCCGAAATGTTTGAGACTCCTTTTAGTCCCCTCTTATGACAGGCAAGAATACCGCGGGCGTATTCTAACCCCCGAACCCATAGGGGGAACATACAGAATAATGGAAACTAGACATATGTACTAAACATATGTAGTACATACTGCAGTACATACTGCTTCCTAACAGTTACACAAGAAGAGGTACACAAGAACATTCTCATCCTAAACATCATATGTAGATTTTGGAAGCACACATCAGTGCCACCTGTCAGTAGTGTAGGTTTCATTTTTCCTTACATACACATACACACATACATACTTGTTCCATACATCATGAATATGAAATTTCGTAATGATGTGGAACGTGTCACTTTAACATAAGTTTTCTTTACACAAAATAATTACAGTTACTACTTCATATCTAAAAACTCATCTACTGTGTAGAAGAAGTTGTCATTCAGAAATTCTTTTAATTTGTTTTTAAATGTTGGTTGCTATCTGTCAGACTTTTAATGCTATTTCGCAAATGACCAAAGATTTTTGTGGCAGCATAATTCACCCCTTTATGTGCCAATGTCAGATTTAACCCAGAATAGCGAACAAAAGTGTTGTAGCTATGCACTTTGCTGTTATTTTTGAATTGGGATGGGTTATTAATAACAACTTTCATAAGTGAATATATGTATTGGGAAGGTACTGTGAATATCCCGAATTCCTTAAATAAATGTCTACAAGGTGATTTAAGGTGGGCTCCAGCTATTATTCTGATTACACACTTTTGTGCAACGAATACTTTTTCTCTTGATGATGAATTACCTCAAAATATGCCGCCATATGAAAGCAGTGAATGAAAATAGGCATAGTAGTCTAATTTACTAGTATGTTTATCACCAAAATTTACAATAACCCTAATTGCACAAGTCACTGAACCTAATTGTTTCAGCAGATCATCGATGTGTTACTTCCAATTCAATTTCTCAACGATGCACACATCCAGAAAATTTGAGTATTCTGTCTCAGCAACAGACTTCTGTTCATATTCTATATTTATAAGTGGTAATGTGCCATTTACTGTACAGAATTGTATATACTGTGTTTTCTCAAAATTTAGTAAGAGTCCATTTCCAAAGAACCACTTAATTATTTTCTGAAAGACATTATTTACAATTTCCTCAGCTGATTCTTGTTTGTTGGGTGTGATTGCTATACTTGCACCATCAGCAAAAAGAACTAACTTTGCATCTTCATGAATATAGTGTGGGAAGTCATTAATGTAAATTAAAAAAAGTAAAGGACCCAAGACTGAACCTTGGGGGACACCATTCTTCATATCTCTCCAGTTAGAGGCCTGTTGATTTTTGCACACTATCTGCACTGTTAGTTTCAACATTCTGCATTCTTCCAGTTAAATATGAATTAATCCATTTGTGCACTTTCCCACTCACACCACAATACTTAAGCTTATCCAGAAGAATTCCACGATTCACACAATGAAAAGCCTTTGAGAGGTCACAATAAATCGCAAAAGGTGATGTTTGGTTAGTCAATGCTTCTAATAATTGATCAGTAAAAGCATATATAACATTTTCTGTTGAAAAACTTTCTGAAAACCAAACTGACATTTTGTTAGTACTTCATTTTTACAAATATGTGATGCTACTCTTTAATACAATATATTTTGAATAAAGCTGTCAGAAATGAGATTGGGCAGTAGTAGTTATGCAATGGTTTAACAATAGTGTATTTTAGTCTAAAAAAAAAATACCTGTTTCAGTAAGGTACTGCATATGTGGCTGACAACCCTGCTTATCTGTTGGGAACAAACTTTTAGTACTCTGTTGGTATGCCATCAATTCCATGTGAGCTTCTGCTTTTAAGTGAATTTATTATTTTCCTTATTTCAGTAGGAGATGGGTTGAATTTCAATTGCCTCTTCCATATACTGCCTTGGATTTTCTAATGAATAGCTGGATCCTATTTACTCTACAACACTTAGAAAATTATTATCAAAAATGTTTTCTACTTCTGACTTCTTGTTAACAAACATTTCATTGAGTTTGATAGGAATACAGTCGTCCTGTGCTCTCGGTTGCCCTGTTTCCCTTTTAACAATATTCCAAATTGTTTAATTTTATTATCAGATGTGCTAATCTCAGACATAATGCACATACTTCTACACTTTTTAATAACTTTTCTTAATACAGTGCAGTAGTTTTTATAATGTTTCAGTGTTTCTGGATCATTACTCCTCCTAGCTATAAGATACATTTCCCTTTCCTGTTTAAAGATGCGTTTATCCCTTTAATAAGCCATGACTTTTTAGGTGGTTTCTTACAATTATGTTTCACTGTTATCTTAGGGAAATGATTTTCAAATGTACTCACAAAGGTATCATGAAATAGGTTCCCTGTACACCTAATCCCAGTCTGTTGCAGGCTTTCCCTAAAATTTTCAATTGTTAAATCGTATTGAACCCACTATTTTGGAGGACTGTTTTGCATTACTGTATGGAGCAATGCATCATAATCAGACAGACCATTCTTAATAGGAAAAGTTTTTATTTGATTAAATTTATCTTGGCCTATAAAAACATTATCTATCAGTGTGCCACTTTCCTGTACCACCCAAGTAGGAAAATCAATAACTGACATCAAACTGAAAGAACCAAGTAATATTTCCAGGTCAAGTTTTCTATCTGACTCTTTCAGAAAATCTACACTAAAATCCCCACAAACAATAATTTTCTTCCCTCTCTCTGACAGATGGCACAACAAAGAATCCAAGTTTTAAAAAGATTGCTGAAAATTTCCCAATGGGGACCTATACACGGCTACAATTATAAAAGTACCATTATTTAATTTAATCTCACAAGCATATGCTTCTATATGTTGCTCTACACAAAATTTGTTAGTTCCCAAATTTTTCACACTATGACAGATTTTAACAGATATCACAACTCCTCCTCTCTCCATAGTGTCTCTACTTACATACGCTGAAAGCTTATATCCACCTACATTTACCATTTCCATACCTGGAACTATATGGTGTTCAGACAGGCATAGTACATCTAGTCCACCCTCAGTTTCTAAATCTTCAAAACAAACAGGATGCTCATCTCCCTTGTTTTTTAATCCCCTGATATTCCGATGCAATATACTAACATTATTTTTCACTGTACCTTTTTGAGAATCTTGTGACATACAAACATTATTTTTCACTGTACTTTATGATAATTTTGTGATATTTTAACATCTCTAATACCTGCCTGTCTGGGCTTCTCATTAAGCTTAATTTCAATCAACTTTGGATGATTGGGCACTGATCTTAACCTAAAAAAGAGGTACTCTCATGAGTTTCAGTGCCCCCCCCCCCCCCCCAACCTTAAAGATTCTGCTATCATTGCAGCCAATTTACCCTTCCCTTTCCTACTAAGATGCAGGCCATATCTTGCGAAGTCCCACCTACCAGTACCATCAACAGGAACCAAACCTATGCCTGACAAAGTAGCCACCCGAAGCAGCTGATCTAGCTCCCTCGTGACAGAGCTGTTCAATTGGGGCCAATCACACTGCATGAAAGCAGGAACCAAGCCAACATTTGTATGGTTCATTGCAGATGCTATTTTTAACAGTTCACATTAAATACAGTAGCCCTGATCCCTATCAATACTGTTTCCTGCTCCACCCAATACCACAACGTGATCCTCCTTTGTAAAACCCTTGGACAATGATGCTACATCCTCTGTCACTTGGCTAAAACATGCACTGGGCTTGAAAATACTTGTGGCCTGGTACCTGTCACCTAATTTTTTTCTGCAGGATATGGCCCATACCTCTTCAATGGCTACTACCTAACAACAGAACTTCCCTCCTGCTTTCTATTTTTTTGAAACGATTGGTTTCCTAGTGAAAGATTGTTGAGTGCTGACTACACTTACATCCACTTGAGCCTCTTCCTTAGTTGACTGAGGTAGCAAGGCAAATCTATTATTTGTGCCAATGATGAAATTGTCAGACACTGTTCTCTTCCGTAGCCCCTGTTCCTTGATACCACTCCCCACCTGTCTTCACCCTTCTCCCCCCTTAACATCACCAGTTCTTCCCTAGCACTATTCAATTCGGCCTTATGGGCTCTAATCTTTCCTATCCCTTGAACATACTCTGCAATACCAAGTAATACGCCCTTTTGCTTCCCCAATTCCCATGCCACTACATTCCCCGTAATGTAACGATCTGTCACAACAGCTGCACAGAACCACAGAACTAACTTTCCTACATCAGCTCAAACACTTCTCACTCAAAGTTGTTTACAATATTTTTACAAAATTTATCTACGCAATAACAGTAATATTATATTAACTACAGATCACAAGAGTCACTAAAGTTATGTGGAACACTAATATACGTGTACACTATTAATATAGAAACGTAACGCACTTAAACTAACATTAAAAATCAAAACTTGTATACCTGAAAAATTAGGCAAAGATCATGTATGTGCAATACGTACATTGCGCATTTTGAAAGGAAGTAAAAGATAAAACTTAAAACCTCTAATTCCCTGAGTAGATCCGGTGCTACTAAATACATGTGCAATGAAAACAACCTAAATTCTTCACTTAATACTTAAACAAATGTCTTAAAGTTGTACATAAACCTATGTCTGAAGTACATGGAAACCAGTTCTCACATTATGTTTTTGTTTTTTCAAGAACTACTTTCAAATGAGTGAAACCTTCAATAGATAATATGAAACAGACTCTAATTAACTTCCTTACAGTGTAATATTAACTTACTTAATGGTTATTATAGAACTAATTACTTACCTTCACGAGCTCAATATTCAAGTGTGGTGGCCTGTGCCTTCAAGAGATGCACTTGTATAACTTACATCATTCCAAATTTGCTTTATGTATCCATCTCTTGGTCTCCCTCTACAATTTTTACCCTCCATGCTTCCCTCCAGTACTAAATTGGTGATCCCTTGATGCCTCAAAACATGCCCCACCAACCAATCCCTTCTTCTAGTCAAGTTGTGCCACAAATTCCTCTTCTCCCCAATTCTAATCAGTACCTCCTCAATAGTTACGCGATTTACCCATCTAATCTTCAGCGTTATTCTGTAGCACCACATTTCAAAAGCTTCTACTCTCTTCTTGTCTACACTCTTTATCGTCCATGTTTCACTTCCACACATGACTACACTCCATAAAAGTACTTTCCTTGCCATAGCCAGTCTACATTTTATAATCTCTCTACTTCGAGCATCAACAGTTACTTTGCTCCGCGAACTGCAAAACTATTCACTACTTTAAGCATCTCATTTCCTGATTGGATTCCCTCAGCATCACCTTTTGCTTTTGTTGATGTTCATCTAATATCCTCCTTTCAAGACACTATCCATTCCATTCAGCCGCTCTTCCAGGTCGTTTGCTGGTTTGCTGTCTCTGACAGAATTACAGTGTCATGGGCAAACTCAAAGGTTTTGTTTCTTCTCCATGGATTTTAATTCCTACTCCACATTTTTCTTTTGTTTCCTTTACTGCTTGCTCAATATACAGACTGAACACCAGGGATCAGCTACAGCCCAGTCTCACTCCCTTCTGAATCACTGTTTCCCTTTTCAACCCCTCGACTCTTGCAATTGCCATGTGGTTTCTGTACAAATTGTAAATAGCCTTTCGCTCTCTGTATTTTATGCCTGCCACCTTCAAAATTTGAAGAAAGTATTCCAGTCAACATTGTCAAAAGCTTTCTCTAAGTCTACAAATGCTAGAAACGTAGGTTTGCCTTTCCTTAATCTTTCTTCTAAGAGAAGTCGTAAGGTCAGTATTGCCTCATGTGTTCCAACATTTCTATGGAATCCAAATTGATCTTCCCCAATGGCAGCTTCTACCAGTTTTTCCATTCGTTTGTAAAGAATTCGTGTTAGTATTTTGCAACCATAACTTATTAAACTGATGGTTCAGTTATTTTCACACCTGTCAACACCTGCTTTCTTTGGGATTGGGTTTATATTCTTCTAGAAATCTGCAGATATTTTGCCTTTCTCATACATCTTGCTCATCAGATGGAAAAGTTTTGTCATGGCTGGCTCTCCCAAGGCTATTAATAGTTCAAATTGAATTTTGTCAACTCCCGGGCCTTGTTTTGACTTACGTCTTTCAGTGTTCTGTCAAATTCTTCATGCAGTATCATACCTCCCATTTTATCTTCATCTAGCTCTCTTCCATTTCCACACGACTGCCCTCAAGTACATCGCTCTTGTATAGACCCTCTAAATACCCCTTCCACCTTTCCGCTTTCCGTTCTTTACTTAAGACTGGTTTTTCATCTGAGCACTTGATATTCATTTAGATGGTTCTCTTTTCTCCAAAGATCTCTTTGATTTTCCTGTAG
Source organism: Schistocerca nitens (assembly GCF_023898315.1). NCBI lineage: Eukaryota > Metazoa > Arthropoda > Insecta > Orthoptera > Acrididae > Schistocerca > Schistocerca nitens. The sequence continues at coordinate 437,574,302 of NC_064622.1, forward strand.
ACACTCTGCCCTTGTGAGGCAAACTGAGGAGCTACTTGATTGAGAAGTAGTGGCTCTGGTCTCAGAAAATGGCATATGGCCAGGAGAGTGGTGTACTGATCACATGCCCCTCAATATCTGCATCCAGTGATGCCCATGGGCTGAGGATGACACAACAGCCGGATGGTACTGTTAGGCCTTTATGGTCTGTTCAGGAGGAGTTTAGAGTTTTTTAGTATCTCTCTTACCCCAAGTGATATATGCTTCTACATCCTTACATTTGTCCTCTGGCCACTTTGCACTTCCTGTTGATCTCAATTTTGAGGCGTTTGTATTCCTTTTCGCCTGCTTTATTTACTGCATTTTTATATTTTCTTCTTTCATCATTTAAATTCAATCACTCTTCAGTTACCCAAGGATTTCTACTAACCCTCATCTTTTTTACATACTTGATCCTCTGCAGCCTTCACTATTTAATCTCTCAAAGATACCAATTTTCTTCTACTGTATTTCTTTCCCCTGTTCTTGTCAACCGTTCCCTAATGCTCTCCCTGAAACACTCTACAGCCTCTGGTTCCTTCGGTTTTATCCTGGTCCCATCTCCTTCGATTCCTACCTTTTTGCAGTTTCTTCAGTTTTAACCTACAGTTCATAACCAATAAATTACAGAGTCAACATCTGACCCTGGAAATGTCTCACAATTTAAAACCTGGTTCCTAAATCACTGTCTTATCATTATATAGTCTATCTGGAACCTTCCAATGTCTCCATGCCTCTTCCATGTGTGATTCTTAAACCAAGAGTTAGCTATGATTAAGTTATGCTCTGTGCAAAATTCTACCACGCAGCTTTCTCTTTCATTCCTTACCCCCAATCCATGTTCACCTACTACTTTTCCTTCTCTTCCTTTTCCTATAATTAAGTTCCAGTCCCCCATGACTATTACATTTTCATCTCCCTTAACTATCTGAATAATTTCTTTTATCACATCATACATTTCATCAATCTCTTCTTCATCTGCGGAGCTAGTTGGCATATAAACTTGTACCACTGTTGTAGGTGTGGGCTTCGTGTCTATCTTGGCTACAATAGTGCATTTATTATGCTGTTCATAGTAGCTTATCCATGTTCCTATTCCTACTCCTTCATTCCCATTATTTGATTTTGTATTTATAACCCTGTATTCACCTGACCAGAAGTCGTGTTCCTCCTGTCACCAAACTTCACTAATTCCCACTATATCAACTTTAACCTACCCATTTCCCTTTTTGAATTTCATAACCTACCTGCTCAATTAAGGGATCTAACATTCCCCACTCCAATCCATAGAATGTGTTTTGTTTCTGCTGATGACGATGTCCTCCTGAGTAGTCCCCGCCTGGAGATCACAAAGGGGGTACTACTTTACCTCCAGAATATTTTACTCAAGAGGACACCAACATCATTTAACCAACTGGATGATATGTGACCAGATTCATACATTCTATACACTAATGTGGATAATCATTTTGTTGCCACTTCCCTCAATAATTTAAGAAATTCTCAATAATTTAAGAAATTCTGGTGGAATGTTACTGATCCCTTCTGCCTTACTGAAACTAAAGTCTCCCAAAGCTCTTCTACACTCTGAGTCTGATACTGGATCCCCTATCTCTTTCCTATTGACTCCTGTTTCTTCTTCTATCGCATCATCAGACATTTCTTCTCTCTCACAGCGGCCTTTAATGTACTATTTCCACCTATCTGCTCTCTCCTCTGCATTTAACAGCGGAATTCCCACTGCACTTCTAGTGTTAACACCATTGCTTTTAATTTCACCAAAGGTTGTATAGATTTTTTTGTTCTATATGCTATGTCAGTCTTTCAGACAATCATTTCTTTAACAATTTCTTCACGTTTTTCATGCAGCCATTTCACATTAGCTTCCTTGCATTTCCTATTTATTTCATGCCAGAGTGACCTGTATTTCCCTGTTCCTGAATTTCCCTCAACATTTTTGTACTTCCTTCTTTCATTGAAGCATTTCTTCTGTTACCCATGGTTTCTTTACGGTTACCTTCTTTGAACCCATGTTTTTCTTTCCAGCCTCTGTGAGAGGCCATGGAGATTGTAAAATACCCCAGGAATTCCAATAGAAAGGTGGAAGGCTCGAAATTAAATGGCATTTAGATCTGGGTGCTAAAGAAGATGTGTTCCAGTCTTCCACCATGGGGTGATAGCAACAGCACATGATGTCAATCAATAATGGCCAGTCGTGCTCAGGTATTCAAACCAAGTGACGTCATAACACTGCACAGAGGCACTGGTAAACAGAATTTTGTCACAGTCAGTAGTGGGCCAGGCTACGAATCAAACACTCAAAGAAGCTATGATCCTCCTTGAAAATGTCCTCTGCACATGGAGAGGAAACATTGCAATGGAGATGAAACTTTGGGTTCAAATGTGAAATCCATTTGGCCAAGGCATCATAGCCCGGAATTGTGATGGGGGTTTCTGTTCCCCAAAAATGAACAATGTGCCAATTTCCTTTACCATTAGTGTAAAACACTGCTTCGACACTAAAAATTAACTTCTTTGGCTTGTAATTGTCACTGTCCATCCTGGCCAACACCTCGACACAACAGTCCAATCATTCAGCATGATCTTGTAGGGTTAAAGCCTGAGCCAACTGGAATCTCGGCACTTCTGTGAGTAAGCATTTACACAGGAATCTCCTAACTGTTATTTGTGAGATCTCCAGCTCACTACTTACTCAACGTGTGCATTTCTTGAATGCTATCAACATTTTTATCAACTTTTTGCCTCGACACAGAAGGCTGACCAGAACGTTCACCTTTGCAACTGCAGCCCTTGTCTTCAAACTGTTTGCACCACGCATACATGGTGACTATGCTGGGTGGTTCCTGGAGAAAGTGAGTGTTAAATGCTTGTTGAACAGCAGTTACTGGCTCCCTTTCTGCTACCTGAAGGACACACCAGCTCTTTTGTTGTGGCGTAGCTGTCATTTTCTATACTAGCACTCTGTGGCACCAGCAGCTTCCAAGAAAGGTATAATGCCAATACCTGTTAACAGAGTATCTCTGGAGGTTTTTCTAAACTATTAACTATTATTAACTCTCTCTATTAACAGGCTGAGATTTGAAGCAAAGTTGTACCATTTTATTTGTATGAATCTTGAAAACTGTAAAGTACTTCATTGCTCACCATGTATTTGCCCTTTCTGTGGCACACTTAGTTTCAAGGTCTATATGAAGAATAAGCCTTTAACAATTATGGCTTAACATTTTTCTGTTACATGAAAGCGGATATATTTCGAAATGTGAAATTTATTTTGGTAGACAGGCATATGCTGATAACAGCATTCTGCATGCAGACAAAGTTCCTAAGATTAAGACCATACTCTGTAGATGGATCATTTTTACACTACTCCAATCTACTCAATCATTTATGGGAAGAAGAAATGAAGGCAGTAGGTATAGTAGTGAAAAATAGGAAAGGGGTAGAAAGAGCTGGTTGCCAAAAAGCTAAAAAAATGAAATTTTGTTTTGCAGGTGTTGCTGTTTGTGAAAAAGAAAGACACCAGGGCTGCATTAATGATTACAAAATCACTGCATCCAATGTCAATGTCAGAACAAAGTTGGGAATCAAAAAAGGTGTGAGGATCACACTGATCAGTTAATGGACTAAGATTATTGTAAATTTGCATGTTTTGTATAAAATGTTTACATAAAGTTCACGTAAGAAGTTGAGGCACACTAACAAACATCTTTTTGAATACCTTGCTGAATTGCCAGAGCCTTTGGTGAACAAAGGAGGCCTGCTTGATTCAACTTCCACTGAAAACAGTTCACTTGTAAACAGACTTGGCAGCAGACATTTAACTAAACTGAGTCCGGGTACAGAAAAGTCAAAACGGCCTCATTGTTGTTGTTGTTGTGGTCTGAGACTGGTTTGATGCAGCTCTCCACGCTACTCTATCCTGTGCAAGCTTCTTCATCTCCCAGTACCTACTGCAGCCTACCTTCTGAATCTGCTTAGTGTATTCATCTCTTGGTCTCCCTCTATGATTTTTACCCTCCACGCTGCCCTCCAATACTAAATTGGTGATCCCTTGATGTCTCAGAACATGTCCTACCAACCGATCCCTTCTTCTGGTCAAGTTGTGCCACAAACTCCTCTTCTCCCCAATTCTATTCAATACCTCCTCATTAGTTATGTGATCTACCCATCTAATCTTCAGAATTCTTCTGTAGCACCACACTTCGAAAGCTTCTATTCTCTCCTTGTCCAAACTATTTATCGTCCATGTTTCACTTCCATACATGGCTACACTCCATACAAATACTTTCAGAAACGACTTCGTGACACTTAAGTCTATACTCGATGTTAGCAAATTTCTCTTCTTCAGAAACACTTTCCTTGCTATTGCCAGTCTACATTTTATATCCACTCTACTTCGACCATCATCAGTTATTTTGCTCCCCAAATAGCAAAACTGCTTTACTACTTTAAGTGTCTCATTTCCTAATCTAATTCCCTCACCCTCACCCGACTTAATTCGACTACATTCCATTGTCCTCATTCTGCTTTTGTTGATGTTCATCTTATTCCCTCCTTTCAAGACACTGTCCATTCCGTTCAGCTGCTCTTCCAAGTCCTTTGCTGTCTCTGACAGAATTACAATGTCATCGGCGAACCTCAAAGTTTTTATTTCTTCCTACTCCGAAATTTTCTTTTGTTTCCTTTGCTGCTTGCCCAACATACAGATTGAAAAGCATCGAGGAGAGGCTACAACCCTGTCTCACTCCCTTCCCAACTACTGCTTCTCGTTCATGTCCCTCAACTCTTATAACTGCCATATGCTTTCTGTACAAATTGTAAATAGCCTTTCGCTCCCTGTATTTTACCCCTGCCACCTTCAGAATTTGAAAAAGAGTATTCCAGTGAATATTGTCAAAAGCTAAAACAGCCTCAGAGTAGATATAAAGTTTGTGCAGAACAAAGCAAGGCAAAATCTGGGACAGTGGTAAGAAAAGATACTAACTATTACAGGGAAGAATGTGACGTAGAACTTTACTTTCCAGAATGCTTCAAAATTTTTCATTCTAAGGCACAATACCTGACTAATTCTCAATAAAAAACCATTTCCAAACAGTTTTTTTTTTGTGCTAATGACTCTTAATTTTATCTTCAACTATGAAACTAAAGATGTAAAAATTTTTGTTGTTGTGAAAACAACTAGTTTTCATTTCAGCATAAAAACTGTCACTAACTATGTTCCCTTGCAGTAGTTCATAGAAAAAAAGGCTCCTCTTTTACACTGAATAAACAAGCTTAAGTTCTGTGTAGTAGAACCTGCTACACAAAATTCAGGAAGTTAGAAAAACAAGGTATCAACCAGTTGAACAACACACTAGCTTAGTGATTTATCCATCTTGAGCAATTGTAGTTGTATACATTTAAATAATCAGCAACCCGCTGCATAAATAAATTTAATTTCTTAACTTCAGAAAGTTGTAACTATCACACTCTGTGTGAGTGTCGACAGAAAAATGCATATGTCATATTACTATGGCCATGGGGTTCACAGTGCCTCTACAAAAATGGTACAAAGAAGCCAATGTGATGGTCACACCTTCCAAAGAAGGTCACTTAGTTCCTAAAACAGCTTAAGAAATCAAATTTCTTTTATGCCATGATTGCCGATTATTTTGATTAACACACTAACTGCCCAGTCCTCAAATGTAAATTTTATTTCAGATTTCCAAGCTGGAGGACAGTGGCATCCAATTCATAGTAGAAACACATTGTAGTCACCGATGTATCAGGATGACCAAATGTAGCGGGAAAAAGTAGAAGGCACCGTATTAAGACTCGTCTGAGCTTTCCAAGTGATTTATTGTTTCCAACTACAGTGCCATGTTCCCCAGGGTCTGCGTCACCAGGTCCCACATTGCTGAGAACACCACTTCACTGTCTGCGAAACAGCTTGGCGCACAATGGCTGCCTCAGCGACCTGTGCGAACACTGCTGTGTGTCGACCTTGTGCACCAGCGGAGTTGCGGTGTCATCAGGATGCCGGCAGTCGACTCAGCGGTCTGCGTCCCTGTCTACTCAGCGCTGCTCGGTGTAAGCCACAGGCGGCCAGCTGCACGCTCTCGCCAGCACGGCTGAGATCGCGGCAAAAACAAGCACCCGCAATCCAGCGTCCGAATCTGCGGCTTTCACCTCGGGATGCCTCCAGCGTGTGTTGGAAGCCAGGACGACTGCCCGCGGTAGTGAGCCGTGGAGTGGCACCCGCTAGCTGGCTACAGACCCTGTATTGGCCTCAGAGGGTCAAATCAGTGACCCACCGTGAGCTGAAATGCTGTCGCCCCATTTGCTGCTGTGTGTAGCTGGTGGTGTGACACACCCCACAGACCAGGAGAGCTGCCACACTTGAATGAATCACATTAGAAACCCGCACCTATTTATATGCTGCTGTGCACCTCTGTTTTGCCATACGCGCCGCTTCGCATCACTTACTCCTAACAAGCAAGTTTGGCCAGTGGGCCCCTTCTGCCTGCGATTTGCGACATGCAAAACCGCTATGTATACTATTTCAGCAATTTTACGGCCCTGTAGTCTCTATTCTACTTCGCAACTGTTGGTATGCATAATTCACTGCAATCCAGCCCGCAGCTGGCTGTAACTTGTGCTCAGAATATTGCAAAAAACTAACTTTTACTATCCTAAACTGTGGTGCCGCTACAGCATTAAAAATACATGTGTTGTGCAGTAGTTCAGGTCTCAATGAACCATGTTAAGAAGTTCACCCTTATTCTGAGTAAAATGCTGCCATAGATTCACACAAACAAATGCCAATACTTACAGCAGTTTCTTCTTCAGTGTTGTTCTGTTCAGTGTCTTCTGATGGTTTCCCGCATGCGTCAGCTGATATCTGCATGTAAGAAACAAAGTGAGTCCACACAGGTATCTAAATGCCCAATTATAAGGTCTGTGATCAAGTTATAATGGTCTGGTACTACAGTGTAAAGAGAATTTCTATTCATTTTGAAAGTAATGGTAGGTAGTAATGTGACAACTCATTCTTCCTCAACACTAAATTCCATCTCCAGCTCACATATTAAAAAAAAAAAAAAGTCTGTTACATTGGATGACGAACACAGCAATGATTGTATAGCATCTTCAATTTCGGTTACATGAATAAAGTGTTGCCTACATACAGGAAATTTTCACAAAAATATATAACTGACATTACATACACTTATAAAAGAGATTAGATTAGATTAGTACTTGTTGCATAGATCATGAATATGACACTTCGAATGATGTGGAACGTGTCAGGTTAATAAAAGGTGTCTATACAAGGTATTACATTACACAAAATATTACATGAGACTTAATATCTTTAAATTTTTTTATGGGGGATTGGGAAAATTATCCACTTACTATATCCAAAAATTCACCTAATGAGTAGGAGGAGTTGCCATTAAAAATTTTTTTAAATTTCCTTTCAAATGCTATATAGTTATCTCTCAGACTTTTGATGCTATTAGGTAAATGACCAAAGACTTTTGTGGCAGCATAATTTACCCCTTTCTGAGCCAAAGTTAGATTTAACCTTGAGTAGTGAAGATCATCCTTTCTCCTTGCGTTGTAGCCATGTACACTGCTATTACTTTTGAATTCGTTCAGATTGTTAGCAACTAATTTCATAATTGAATATATATATTATGAGGCTACAGTGAAGATCTCTAGCTCTTCAAATAAGTGTCTGCAGGATGATCTTGGATGAGCTCCAGCAATTATTCTGATTACACACTTTTGTGCAATGAATACTCTTTTACTCAATGATGAGTTACCCCAGAATACGATGCCATACGAAAGAACAGAATGAAAATAGGTGTGGTAAGCTAATTTACTGAGATGTATATCGCCGCAACGACCCTAACAGCGTAAGTAGCTCAACTCAAACGTTTCAGCAGATCTTCAGTGTGTTTTTTCCAGTTCAACCCTTCATCAATGCATACAACTAGAAATTTTGAATATTATACCTTAGCTGCCAATTTCTGATCAAAGCCTATATTTATTAATGGTGTTATTCCATTTACTGTGTGGAACTGTATGTACCGTGTTTTGTCAAAAGTTTAATGAGAGCCCATTTGCAGAGAACCACTTTATGATTTTCTGAATAACATTGTTTGCAATTTCACAAGTTAATTCTTGTCTGTTGGGTGTGATAGCTATACTTGTATCATCGGCAAAGAGTACCAGCTTTGCATCTTTGTGAATATAGAATGGCAAGTCATTAATATATATTAAGAACAGCAGAGGACCCAAGACCGAACCTTGTGGCACCCCATTCTTGATTGTCCACAGTTTGAGATATCACCAGTTTTTTGCATATTATGTGAACTGCTTATTTCAACTTTCTGCCCTCTTCCAGTTAGGTACGATTTAAACCATTTGAGCGCTGTCCCATTCACATCACAGTACTTGAGCTTATCTAGACGTATTCCATGATTTACACAATCAAAAGCCTTACAGAGATCACATAAAATCCCAATGGATGACTTCCAGTTACTCAAGGCATTTAATATTTCATTAGTGAAAGTATATACAGCATTTTCCGTTGAAAATCCTTTCTGGAAACCAAACTGACATTTTGTTAAAACTTTATTTTTACAAAGGTGTGAAGCTACTCTACCATACATTAGTTTTTCAAGAATTTTGGATAAGGCAGTCAGAAGAGAGATTGGGCAGTAGTAGTCGACAACAGACATATCCCCTTTTTTATGCAGTGGTTTAACAATGGCATACTTCAGTCTATCTGGGAAAATAGCCTGCTTCAGAGAGCTAAGAATCCCACTAATCTCTTGGGAACAAGCATTTATTATGCTGCTGGAAATGCCATCAATTCCATGTGAGCTTTTAGTCTTGAGAGAGTTTATTATCTTCCTAATTTCAGAAGGAGAGGTGGGTGGAATTTCAATTGTATCAGATGGTGTGGGCAAGGTCTCTTCCATTAACTGCCTTGCTTCTTCTAATGAACATTTAGATCCTATTTTCTCTACAACATTTAAGAACTGATTACTCAAAATGTTTTAGACATCCGGCTTGTTGTTTCTCAAGTTTCCATTCGCTTCGATGGTAATACCGTCATCCTGTACTCTTGGTCATCCTGTACTCTTGGTTGCCCTGTCTCCTTTGTAATAATATTCCAAATTGTTTTGATTTTGTTATTAGAGGTATTAATCTCAGACATGATGCACATGCTTCTGGACTTTATTATAACCTTTCTTAATGTAGCACAGTAGTTTTTATAATATTTGGCAGTTTCTGGGTCTTTACTCTTTCTTGTCGTTAGATACAGTTCCCATTTGTGGTTACAAGATATTTTTATTCCTTTAGTAACTAAGGTTTTTGCATGGTTTCTTATAATTAGATTTAACTACTTTCTTGGGGAAACAGTTTTCAAATTCTCTTACAAGTGTATCATGAAATAAAGTTATATTTTAAATTAGCATTGGGTTCCTTGTACACCTAATCCCAGTCTAACTGCTGAAGATTTTCTCTGAAATTTCTAATTGTTGAGTCATTAATTGAACACACAGTTTTGGAGGGTAGTTTTGAATTACTGAATGGAGCTATGTCATATACTGTAAATAGCTGAGCACCAAGATCAGAAAGGCCATTCTCAACAGGACAAGAATTTAGGTTTTTAAACTTATCGGTCTATAAATGTGTTATCTATCAATGTGCTGCTGTCCTTTACTACCCGAGTAGGAAAATTAATGACAGATGTCAAACTGAAAGAACTGAGCAAGACTTCCAGGGCATTCTTCCTATTATACTCTTTCAGTGAACCAACATTGAAGTCCCCACATATAATAATTTGCTTTCCCCTATCTGACAGCTAGCACAACATGGCATCCAAGTTTTCCAGGAATAAATGAAAGTTTCCTGAAGGGGACCTATATACTGTTACAGTTATAAAAGCCCTCCTCCAGTTTAAGTTGACAGGCACATACTTCTATATGTTGCTCTAGACAAAACTTTTTTGTATCTAACCTTTTTACACAGTGATAACTTTTGACATATGGGCTGATAAAATAAAATTTTCATTGTGCAGTGGTACAGAAATTGTAATGAAACTAACTGACATATTATAACTGTGGGATGACTCAAACTCAGACCATTACTTGGTGAAAGCAATTATCTTACCAACTGTGCATACCAATGCGGAAAAACTAAGTCATTGCCATTGTCACAAACGTGCAAGAACATTTGTAGTTGTGATATATTTGTTCCGGGTGTATACGTGGACAACGAAAAAAAATTCCCGGATTTCCTGATTAAAAATACACTTTCTCCCGGGTGAAAACATACTTTTTTCCCTGTTAACTGGCAATATATTTTCTCTCAGAACTGTATAACTTATCAGTCCTTTGAATGATTATGGTTTTATACACGGGCTTAGAAATTCTCTGCGCTTTAGAAAACTAAACACGGATAAAAAAACCCGTTTCGGAAAGATCTTTGATCTTTATCAACATGTACGCTACGTATTTTTGAATTACGAAAGTATAAATTCGAATTCCACCAAACACCAAATGTTACTTTCCAAAGCATTAATATCGACATTGCGATGTGCTTTTGTAAGCCAGTCATAGCTCATGTCACATGATCTCGCCAGCCGATGACAGCGGGTATTCAGAGCTTAGGACACGTGATGTAGTCAGCCAGTAGCAACATCACTGTTAAGTAGCACAAATACACAAACAGAAAAAGTTAATGGTTTAAATTAATATACATAATGTTGCTACACGAAACAAAAAGCTTACACATATAATATTGGTCTATAAGATTAATACGCTGAAAGAGAAGCAACGCTTTCACATATAATGTTGGACTTTTATGCGCGTATTACAATTTACGATATATTACACAAATGTGCCACTAAAATTTTTAATGACAACATAAATGTCTGATCTTCTGGGCTTGAAATTCATCCAAACGGATCGTCATTAAAGAGCAGATTTTTAAATGAGAGCCAAACACTCTGTGATTTAAGAAATTCATCGTTCATTCTCGCACATTGCTCAACTTGCGTAAAAGGAAATTTGCTTTGATTGTAACGCTTTTCAAACTACCATTCGGAATATTTTCCCATGACCTGTTAGAAGTAGTTTCATTTCTGCAGTTGCCAGAGAGCGCCAGATGACAGTCGTCACAGCGCTTGTTCAGCTACGATGCCATAGGGAGCCCATATGTTCGTACATGTAAAACATTAAAAGATCTTACATTATGTCATAAAAGAAACAAGACATCAGGGAATACTCCAAGAGCATCAAAATTTCGTGACCCATACTAAAATGTGCACATTTAAAGTGCACTTTCATATGTCCAGATTCCCAGTGAAGTAGGCCATAATCTGATATTAAGCTTATCCTATGCGGTTTTCGGGATGTCAATTTTCTTGGAGTACCAATAGTGTGTTACCTCATGTTTGGTTGTTTATTATGGCATAATGCCATACGTGCTAGAAGTTGAAAACACGCACTTGAAATTCAGCGAACAGTGTGTGGAATTAAACACTTTGTTTCAAATATATTTTCTGCCTCAGCGGAAAAAATTAATAAAGGAAAATTTCTTTAGCAAACTGACAAAAATAACTTCATTGTTCTGCAATGCAATTAAGGCGTGACTGTCAGGAAGGTGGAAATAAAATAAAATCTGCAACTAACAACATATTTTAGCCTTCCATAATTATGTGAATGTATTCTAATTCACTTGATAGCTCCCGGCTACAGAAATCTGTTTTGTTTTCATTTGACGTGACAGCAGTAAACGAAGAGGAAACAGCAAAATCACTAAACGTAAACACGGGTCACATGGAGACTACCCACTTCCCCACTATAGCTCAGACTGCTCTGCGCATCAGCCCCGGGTATACGGTATTTCCGAACCGCGGAAACACGCCACCGTTCCCTCAAGCACTTGAGATAGGACGTCAAAATTTTAAAAATAAGGAAAAAAAAAAAGAATTTTCAAAAATATATTCATTTTGTAGTGCACAGTTTTCTGAATAGTCTGATGCATAAAACATATGTGTTCGAAGAAATGTAAAACATGTTATTTGGTCGTAAGTGCGCCATATTGCAGTGCCTCGCCTCCTCACGCAGCATTCTTTTATCCACGTCACTGTATTTCGCTATGTGGAATTGAAACGTGTATATTTTCTAATGGATGCCATCAAACTGTAACCATGACAATGGAAATTGAAATGTCCTGTGGTGCCTCTCCTGCTTACAATAAGCCGTTTTGACATCTTGTCCCTCTTTTTCATTAAAAAAAAAGAACTCTTCAGAAAATATGCACTCTTTATTCCCTATCAGCTAACAACTTGCTGCTTTGTGTGACATAAGATTAAATATCCGATACACAGACCCAGTAAAGACATGAGACAAACAAGACAATACACATTTATTCAATCCTTAGCTCCTAGACTTTTTTCTCTCTAATCCTGCTACAGCTCTACATGACGTACTTTCCTTCCTGCGAAAGTTCGTCAAATGGTTTTCTACATGAAAATTCGAAACGGCGCTGCCTAATACTGAAAAAGCTGTTAATACAAATAGGGCCCAAGACTGGTGTGGTTTCCCGATCTGATTATGTCTAATTTGTCACTGTCTGCTAGATAAAACAAACTAAGCCTTTCTAATACTGCAACAGTTGTAACACACACTAAATAAACAAGATTGTTTTGGCACAAACAGTCTCTCATGGTTCACGTTTGGGTTCCTGTTGTCATGTCCTAGTTCATGAACCATGGGCAACGTGTGAGTGGCCAAGTAAGTGGTCCTGACAGTCAGGATACCAGTTACTTTGGAATAAGGCTGGGCATCTCGGACATATTCTGAGTCGTGGTCACCTTTGTGCTCAGACGGCAAAGACTACCAAATCCACCGGTTAGTCCCTCAACCGTTAGGGGTAAAACCCAATGGGAGCTGGGGCAAGTAAGGCTAGCTACCTGCTTCCGTGGTACTTCAAATATGATGCTGGCAACAATCAGAGCAAAATGCCTCGGACCTTTGGAGGTTACGGAGGCCCACCTCTAATTGACAAACCAGGGACTCCTAAGATACGACTCGGCAAACGAATGGTAACGAGATGGGGAGCTATTAATATTAATGGGGGCTACTCTGGGAAGAAGGTAGATTAGCAGAGGCTGCAAGTAAGATGGGGTTGGACGTTTTAGCTGTTAGTGACATTCGGGTAAGGGGTGAGAAAGAAGAGGAAGTGGGAGAATACAAGGTTTACCTGACAGGAGTCAAAGCAGGAATAGCAAAATGGGGTGTAGGGCTTTACATCAGGAAAGTAATGGAACCAAGCGTAGTTGCAATAAGGTACGTAAACGAACGACTGATGTGGATAGATTTGACAGTGTCTAGCAAGAAAATTAGGATTGTGTCAGTATATTCGCATTGTGGAGGGACATATCAAGATAAGATGGATAATTTGTATGACACACTCAGTGACATAGTTGTTAGAGTAAAGGACAATGACAGTGTTCTGCTCATAGGTGATTTTAATGCCAGGATTGGAAATCGAACAGAAGGGTATCAAAAGGTTATGGGTAAATTTCGAGAGGATATGGAGACCAACAGGAACGGGAAATAACTCTTGGATTTCTGTGCCAGTATGGGCTTAGTAATCACAAACTCCTTTTTTAAACATAAGAACATTCATCGGTATACTTGGGAAGGCAGGGGAACCAAATCTGTCATTGCCTATATAATAACAGATCAGGAATTCAGGAAGGCTGTGAGGGACACACATGTATTCAGGGGATTCTTTGATGAAACTGATCACTATTTAATCTGCAATGAAATTGGTATTGTGAGGCTGAAAGTGCAGGACGTCAGGTCCATATGTAGGAGGATAAGAGTGGAGAAACTTCAGGATAAGGAAATCAGGCACAAGTACATAACAGTGATCTCAGAAAGGTAGCAGTTAGTTGAATGTAGTCAATTACAGTCATTGGAAAAGGAATGGACAAGGTACAGGGACACAGTACTAGAAGTGACTAAAGAATGTCTTGGAACAGTAGTAGGTAGGATGAAGCAAACAGCTTGGTGGAATGACACAGTCAAGGCAGCCTGTAAAAGGAAAAAGAAGGCTTATAAAAAATGGCTACATACTAGAACTCAGGTAGACAGAGAAAGTTATGTTGAAGAAAGAAACAAAGCCAAACAGATAATTGCAGCATCCAAGAAGAAATCTTGGGAAGACTTTGGAAACAGGTCAGAGACTTTGGGTCAAGCTGCTGGAAAACCATTCTGGAGTGTAATTAGCAGTCTTTGAAAGGGAGGTAAGAAGGAAATGACAAGTATTTTGGAAAGTCAGGAAAACTGCTGGTGAATCCTGTTGATGCCTTGGGCAGATGGAGGGAATATTTTGAAGAATTGCTCAATGTCGGTGAAAATACGATCAGTAATGTTTCAGATTTCGATGGAAATAGGATCACATTTGAGGAAGTGGAGGAAATGGTCAATATACTGCAGTGCAATAAAGCGGCTGGGGTGGATGAAATTAAGTCAGAACTCATCAAATACAGTGGAATGTCAGGTCTTAAATGGCTACACAGGATAATTGAAATGGCGTGGGAGTCGGGACAGGTTCCATCAGACTGGACGAAAGCAGTAATCACACCAATCTTTAAACATGGACACAGAAAAGATTGTAACAACTACAGAGGTACCTCTTTAATCAGGTATTGTTGAAAGGAAAGTGAGAGTATTAGTTAAGGACAAAGTAATGTCAGTGGGAAAGAGATATAAACAGATTGAGTGCCAAATAGGAGGAACAAAGTTAGAATAGGTGGACGGTTTCAAGTACTTAGGCTGCATATTCTCACAGGATGGCAACATAGTGAAAGAACTGGAAGCGAGGTGTAGCAAAGCTAATGCAATGAGCACTCAGCTACGATCTACTCTATTCTGCAAGAAGGAAGTCAGTACCAAGACTAAGTTACCTGTGCACCGTTTTCGACCAACTTTGTTGTATGGGAGCGAAAGCTGGGTGGATTCAGGTTACCTTATCAATACGGTTTAGGTTACGGTTATGAAAGTAGCTAGGATGATTGCAGGTACTAGTAGATGGGAACAATGGCAGGAGGGTGTCCACAATGAGGAAATCAAAGAAAAACTGGGAATGAACTCTATAGATGTAGCAGTCAGGGCGAACAGGCTTAGATGGTGGGGGCATGTTACGTGCATGGGAGAAGCAAGGTTACCCAAGAGACTCATGGGTTCAGCAGTAGAGGGTAGGAGGAGTCGGGGTAGACCAAGAAGAAGGTACCTGGATTCGGTTAAGAATGATTTTGAAGGAATAGGCTTAACATCAGAAGAGGCATCAATGTTAGCACTGAATAGGGGATCATGGAGGAATTTTATAATGGGGACTATGCTCCAGACTGAACACTGAAAGGCATAATCAGTCTTAAATGATGGTGATGACGATGATGATGATGAGTCTCTCTTGTAACGACAGATTATAATTCACAAAGTATCAATATCAAATGCCTATTAGACCTCCTGCAAGCAAAAAGCTTAACGCTAGGGAATAGTTTCACACTTCATTCATACGCTCCAGTTTCTCAAGCATGTGAACGAAAAGTAGTAGTACGAAATTTTTATACAAACTTGGAATCATCATATTGTTCCATAATTTGTGTAATGTCCCTGTTCCCCTCCTTCCTCGTTACAACAAACAGTCTTGTTATCACTAACTCTGTAACTATATACCTGCCAATGTCAAAGATTATACACAGGTTAACTTCACTAACTCTGCCAGAATCCCCGGTTTACTTATCCCGCAATTATTCTCTGGTTAGGCATTGTTACATGCTCGTACAACGCGTTTTCTGTGCTTCTTCCAAAATAGAAGTTAAAGCAGCTGCTAGATGGGGACTGTACAACTGGCCGCTACTAGTAGAGCGATCTGGCAAAAATTTTCCGTCAAAATTTCATTTTCTTCAATACACAGAGAAGGTAATACATAATCTTTCTTACCTGTTACTCATTTATTTCCACTCCTGCAGTCTGAATCTATGGATTTCGCTAATAATTATAACAATGCTCATCATTCGCAAACCCAATCAACCAGACAATCACAAAGCAGTAACTGCTTGTAACTGCTAAAACTAATCTAATGTAAACAGTTGTGACTTCATGCTCATCGGAGGCGTAGTCTTCCTAAAGCCTTTGACACATTTTTCTGTTGGTAGACGCTGGTATGAGCACTGTGTTTTGTTGCTGTATATGGCGTATTTCCTTTGCAATTTAAGTTTCATTTTCGTTTTTTCTCTCGTTCATGTTTTATTGAGCTGCAGTATTATCCGCAGTAACGGGATACAGTAATATCCTTTGTTAGAGTATCGGTTCTTACCAGTCAAAATTACAAAAATTTAACTGAAAACAAAAAAACAATGAAAAATTCCCGGAATTCTCCCGTATCAAAAAATTCCCAGGTTTTTCCCATTTCTCCTGGTTGTCCCGGGTCGTACACGCCCTGTTGTTACATTATGTACAATGAAGTTTGGAATGTGGGAGAAAGGTACTGGCAGAAGTGGAACTGTGAGGGCAGTTCATCAGTCATCCTGTGATAGTTCAGATGGTGGAGCACTTGCCCACGAAAGGCAAAGGTCTCTGTCTCGAGCCCCAGTTTTAATGTGCCAGGAACTTTCAAGCACCTTGTGTTTTGCAAGTAAAGCTGTTATTTATTGAACTACACAGGCACAACTGACAATCAAACCACACAGCTCCATTTTTTTCCACAAGAGCTAGTAGAGCCGTGGAGTGGAATGGCTCGCCGCTAGCTGGCTACAGACCCCGTGTCGGCCTCAGAGGGTCAAACCAATGACCCACTATGAACTGGAACACTGGCCACGCATCTACGGCTGTGTGTAGCTGGTGGTGTGACACACCCATGGTCCTGGAGAGCTGCCACACTTGAATGAATCTCATTAGAAACCCGCACCTATTTATATGCGTCTGTGCGCCTCTGTTTTTCCTATACGCGCCACTCCGCAACACGCACTCATAACCGCTAGGTTGGCCAGTTGGCCCCTTCTTCCTGTGATTTGCGACATGCAAAGCTGCTAAGTATACTACGAGGGTTGTTTTTTAAGTAAGGGCCGTTTTTATTTTTAAAAATAGATACAAATACTTTCGTAAAAATACTTTTATTTTTTGATTCTACACACTTTTACCTATTTGTCTACATAGTTGCCTTGTTTATTTAAGCACGGGCCATACCGTACAACTAAGTTTTTAATTCCCTCTTCAAAGAATTCGGCCACCTGCTCCGACAGCCAAGAGTTCACGGCCGCTTTCACTTCATCGTCGTCACTGAAGCGCTGCCTGCCAAGATGGTGTTTCAGGTACCGGAAAAGGTGAAAATCGCTAGGAGCAAGGTCGGGGCTGTATGGTGCATGGTCCAAAACTTCCCAGCCAAAAGAATCAACCAAATCACGAGTCTTTTGAGAGGTGTGAGGCCTAGCGTTATCGTGCAGGAGCAAAACTCCTTTTGTCAGCATGCCGCGCCTTTTGTTTTGAATTGCTCTGCGGAGCTTCTTTAGAGTTGCACAGTAGGCATTTGAGTTGATTGTCGTTCCTCATGGCATAAAGTCCACTAGAAAAACACCACGCCGGTCCTAGAACACAGTTGCCATAATCTTGCGCTTTGACAGCGTCTATTTGGCTTTGACCTTGATGGGTGAGGTTGTGTGTCGCCATTCCATCGATTGTCGCTTGCTTTCAGGAGTGATATGGGATACCCATGTTTCATCTCCAGTGACAAGTTGACTCAACATGTCATCCCCTCCTTCCTCGTAACGAATCAAAAAGTCCAATGAAGTGGCAAATCTCTTCCCTTTGTTGTCCTCTGTGAGGAGTCTGGGTACCCACCGAGAACACAATTTTGTACAAAACCGATCTTGAAACTTGTGGAAATTCCAAAGAAAGAAAGGAAATTGTGAATCTTCTGTCCTCATGAATCTTTGTTTCGACTGCAGCCACCAAATCATCAGTGATCACAGAGGGCCGGCCTGAGCGTTCTTCGTCATGGACGTTTTGACGGCCATTTTTAAACTCTCTATGCCATTGACGCACTTTACCTTTACTCATTGCATTCAAGCCATAAACTTCTGTTAACTGACAATGAATTTCTGCAGCTGTTAGGCTTCTCGCGGTCAAAAAACGTATCACTGACCGTATCTTACACGCGGCGGGCGATTCAATAATCGTAAACATTATAAAGTAGCACAGCGATGCGTACATGGCAGCTACAGAGCTGCAACTTGCATCAGTGTGAATGGGAAGGATGCCGGCGGCGAGGTGGCTTGTTGTGGCGTCTGCGCAAGCTACGGGACTATACGAACGGCACTTACTTAAAAAACAACCCTCGTATTTCAGCAATTTGATGGCCCTGTAGCCTCTATTCTACTTCGCAACTGTTGGTATGCGTAACTCACTGCAATCTGGCCTGCAACTGGCTGTAACTTGTGCTCATAATATTGCACAAAACTAACTTTTCCTATCCTAAACTGTGGTGCCACTACAGCATTAAAAATACACGTGTTGTGCAGTAGTTCAGGTTCAATGAACCATGTTCAGAAGTTCACCCCTATTCTCAGTAAAATGCTGCCATTGATACACAAAAACAAATGCCAATACTCACAACAGTTTCTTCTTTAGTGTTGCTCTGTTCAGATTCTTCTGATGGTCTCCCGCCTGTGTCAGCTGATATCTGCATGTAAGAAAACAAAGTGAGGCCACACAGGTATCTAAATGCCCAATTATAAGGTCTGTGATCAAGTTATAATGGTCTGGTACTACAGAGTAAACAGAATTTCTATTCATTTTGAAAGTAATGGTAAGTAGTAATGTGGCAACTCATTCTTCCTCAACACTAAATTCCATCTCCAGCTCCCATATTAAAAAAAAAAGTCTGTTACATTGGATGACAAACACAGCAATGATTGTATATCATCTTCAATTTCAGTTACATGAATAAAATGTTGCCTACATACAGGAAATTTTCAGAAAAAATTTTAACTGACATTACATACACTTATAAAAGAGATTAGATTAGATTAGATTAGATTAGTACTTGTTCCATAGATCAGGAATACGACACTTCGAATGATGTGGATATGCTATATGGCTATCTGTCAGACTTTTCATGCTATTAGGTAAGTGACCAAAGACTTTTGTGGCAGCATAATTTACCCCTTTCTGAGCCAAAGTTAGATTTAACCTTGAGTAGTGAAGATCATCCTTTCTCCTAGTGTTGTAGCCATGTACACCGCTATTACTTCTGAATTCGTTCGGATTGTTAATAACTAATTTCATAAGTGACTTTATATATTGTGAGATTACAGTCAAGATCTCTAGCTCTTTAAATAAGTGTCTGCAGGACGATCTTGGATGAGCTCCAGCAATTACTCTGAATACACGCTTTTGTACAATGAACACTCTTTTACTCAATGATGAGTTACCCCAGAATATGATGCCATACGAAAGAATAGAATGAAAATAGGCATTGTAAGCTAATTTACTGAGATGTATATCGCCGCAATGACCCTAATAGCATAAGTAGCTCAACTCAAACGTTTCAGCAGATCTTCAGTGTGTTTTTTTCCAATTCAACCCCTCATCAATGCATACACCTAGAAATTTTGAATATTATGCCTTCGCTACCGATTTCTGATCAAAGCCTATATTTATTAATGGTGTTATTCCATTTACTGTGTGGAACTGTATGTACTGTGTTTTGTCAGAGTATAATGAGAGCCCATTTGCAGAGAACCACTTAATGATTTTCTGCAAAAACATCGTTTACAGTTTCACCAGTTAATTCTCGTCTGTTGGGTGTGATAGCTATACTTGTATCGTCAGCAAAAAATACCAGCTTTGCATCTTTGTGAATATAGAATGGCAAGTCATTACTATATATTAAGAACAGCAGAGAACCAAAGACCGAACCTTGCGGCACCCCATTCTTGATTGTTCCATAGTTTGAGATACCACCAGTTTTTTGCATATTATGTGAACTGCTTATTTCAACTTTCTTCCCTCTTCCAGTTAGGTATGATTTAAATCATTTGAGTGCTGTGCCATTCATACCACAGTACATGAGCTTATCTAGAATTATCAATGATTTACACAATCAAAAGCCTTAGAGAGACCACAAAAAATCCCAACGGGTGACTTCCGGTTACTCAGAGCGTTTAGCATTTCTCTTAGTGAAAGTATATAGAGCATTTTCCGTTGAAAACCCTTTCTGGAAACCAAACTGACATTTTGTTGAAACTTTATTTTTACAAAGGTGTGAAGCTACTCTACCATACATTACTTTTTCAAGAATTTTGGATAAGGCAGTCAGAAGAGAGATTGGGCAATAGTAGTCGACAACAGACATATCCCCTTTTTCATGCAATGGTTTAACAATGGCATACTTCAGTCTATCTGGGAAAATAGCCTGCTTCAGAGAGCTATTACGTATGTGGCTAAGAATCCCACTTATCTCTTGGGAACAAGCTTTTATTATCCTGCTGGAAATGCCATCAATTCCATGTGAGCTTTTATTCTTGAGAAAGTTTATTATCTTCCTAATTTCAGAAGGAGAGGTGGGTTGAATTTCAATTGTATCAAATGGTGTGGGTAAGGCCTCTTGCATTAACTGGTTTTCAAATTCTCTTACAAGCGTATCATGAAATAAAGTTATATTTTAAATTAGCATCGGGTTCCTTGTACACCATATCCCAGTCTAACTGCTGAAGATATTCTCTGAAATTTCTAATTGTTGGGTCATTAATTGAACACACAGTTTTGGAGGGTAGTTTTGAATTACTGAATGGAGCTATGTCATATACTGTAACTAGCTGAGCACCACAATCAGAAAGACCATTCTCAACAGGACGAGAATTTATGTTTTTACACTTATCTTGGTCTCTAAATGTGTTATCTAGCAATGTGCTGCTGTCCTTTACTACCCGAGTAGGAAAATTAATGACAGATGTCAAACTGAAAGAACTGAGCAAGACTTCCAGGGCATTCTTCCTATTACACTCTTTCAGTGAATCAACATTGAAGTCCCCGCAAATAATAATAGCCAATTGCAACATCACTGTTAAGTAGCGCAAACACACAAACAGAAAAAGTTAATGGTTTAAATTAATATACATAATGTTGCTACACAAAACAAAAACCTTTCACATATAATATTGATCTATAAGATTAATATGCTGAAAGACAAGCTATGCTTTCACATATAATGTTGGCCTTTTATGCACGTATTACAATTTACGATATATTGCACGAATGTGCCACTACAATTTTTAGTAACGACATAAATGTCTGATCTTCTGGGCTCGAAATTCATCTATATGGCTCGTCACCAAGAGTTGATTTTTAAATGAGAGTCAAACACTCTGTGATTTAAGAAATTCATCGAATATTCTCGCACATTGCTCAACTTGCGTAAAAGGAAATTTGCTTTGATGGTAACACTTTTCAAACTACTATTCGGAATGTTTTCCTGCGACCTGTTAGAAGTAGTTTAAATTTCTGCAGTTGCCAGAGAGCGCCAGATGACAGTCGTCACAGCGCTTGTGCAGCTACGATGCCGTAGGGAGCCAATGTGTTCGTACGTGTGAAACATTAAAAGATCTTACATTATGTCATAAAAGAAACAAGACATCAGGGAATACTCCAAGAGCATTGGAATTTCGTGATCCATACTAAAATGTGCACATTTAAAGTGCACTTTCGTATGTCCAGATTCCCCGTTAAGTAGGCCACGACCTGATATTAAGCTTATCAATGCAGTTTTCGGGATGTATTTCGGGATGTAAATTTTCTTGGAGTACAAATACAGTGTTACCTCATGTTTGGTTGTTTATTATGGCATGATGCCGTACGTGCAAAACTTGAAAAGGCGCACTTGAAATGCAGCAAACAGTGTGTGGAATTATACACTTAGTTTCAAATATATTTTCTGCCTCAGCGGAAAAGATTAATAAAAGAAAATTTCTTTAGCAAACAGACAAAAATAACTTCATTGTTCTGCAAGGCAATTATCGCATGACTGTCAGGAAGGTGGAAATAAAGTAAAATCTGCAACTAACAACACATTTTATCCTTCCATAATTATATGAATGTATTTTAATTCACTTGATATCTCCCGGCTAAAGTAAAATCTGCAACTAACAACACATTTTATTCTTCCATAATTATATGAATGTATTTTAATTCACTTGATAGCTCCCGGCTACAGAAATCTGTTTTGTTTTCATTTGACGTGACAGCAGTAAACGAAGAGGAAACAGCAAAATCACTAAACGTAAACACGGGTCACATGGAGACTACCCATTTCCCCACTATAGCTCAGACTGCTCTGCGCATCAGCCCCGGGTATACGGTATTTCCGAACCGCGGAAACACCCCACCGTTCCCTCGAGCACTTGACATAGGACGTCAAAATTTTAAAAATAAGGGAAAAAAATGGATTTTCAAAAATATATTCATTTGGTAGTGCACAGGTTTCTGAATAGTCTGATGCATAAAACATATGTGTTCGAGGAAATGTAAAACATGTTATTTGGTCGTAAGTGCGCCATATTGCAGTGCCTCGCCTCCTCACACAGTATTCTTCTATCGCACGTCACTGTATTTCGCTATGTGGAATTGAAACGTGTATATTTTCTAATGGATGCCATCAAACCGTATTCAGGACAATGGAAATTAAAATTTCCTGTGGTGCCTCTCCTGCTTACAGTCAGCTGGTTTGACATCTTGTCCCTCTTTTTCATTAAAAGAAAAAAAGAACTCTTCAGAAAATATGCACTCTTTATGCCCTATCAGCTAACAACTTGCTGCTTTGTGTGACATAAAATTAAATATAGGATACATAGACCCAGTAAAGGCATGAGACAAGCAAGACAATACACATTTATCCAATCCTTAGCTCCTAGAATTTTTTTTCTCTCTAATCTTGCTACAGCTTTACATAATGTACTTTCCTTTCTGTGAAAGTTGGTCAAACGTTTTGCTACATGAAAAATCCAAATGGCGCTGCCTGATACTGAAAAAGCTGTTAGGCTAATACAAATAGGGCCCAAGACTGGTGTGGTTTCCTGATCTGATTACGGCTATTTTGTCACTGTCTGCTAGATAAAACAAACTAAGCCTTTCTAATACTGCAACAATTGTAACACACAATAAATAAACGAGACTGTTTTGGCACAAATGGTCTTTCTTGTATCGACAGAATATAATTCACAAAGTACCAATTTCAAATGCCTATTATTTATTTTTTATTTATTTATTTATTTATTTATTTATTTATTGTTCTGTGGGACCAAATTAAGGAGAAGTCTCCATGGTCATGGAACGAGTCAATACATGAAATTATAACACGATAGTAGAAATAGATAAAATGAAATATAAGAAACATATTAAGGCGACAAGTCGTAAGTTTAAATAAAGAAAATCAACAATGTAACACTGGAATTTGCTTAATTTTTCAGCTCTTCCAGGAGCTCCACTACAGAATAGAAGGAGTGAGCCATGAGGAAACTCTTCAGTTTAGACTTCAAAGTGTTTGGGCTACTGCTAAGATTTTTGAGTTCTTTTGGTAGCTTATTGAAAATGGATGAAGCTGAATACCGCACTCCTTTCTGCACAAGAGTCAAGGAAGTGCATTCCACATGCAGATCTGATTTCTGCATAGTATTAACTGAGTGAAAGCTGCTAACTCTTGGGAATAAGCTAATATTACTAACAACAAACAACATCAAAGAAAATATATACTGTGAGGGCAATGTCTGAATTCCCAGACTATTGAATAGGGGTCAACAAGAGGTTCTCGAACTTACCATATATAGCTCGAACAGCCCGTTTTTGAGCCAAAAATACCCTTTTTGAATCAGAAGAATTACCCGAAAAAATAATACCATACGACATAAGTGTATTGAAATATGCAAAGTAGACTACTTTTCATGTTGAACTGTCACTTATTTCAGATACTGTTCTAATGCTAAATAAAGCAGCATTTAGTTTCCAAACAAGATCCTGAACATGGGCTTTCCACAACAGCTTACTATCTATCCGAACGCCTAAGAACTTTAACTGTTCTGTCTCGCTTACAATATGCCCATTCTGTCTGATCAAAATATTGGTTCTTGTTGAATTGTGAGTTACAAACTGTAAAAACTAAGTCTTACTGTGATTTAGCATGAAATTATTTTCCACAAGCCGCGAACTTATTTCATGAACTACATTATTTGATACTGTTTCAATATTACACACAAGATCCTTCACTATCAAGCTGGTGTCATCAGCAAACAGAAATATTTTTGAATCACCTGTAATGCTAGAAGGCTCATTTATAAAAATAAGAAACAGCAGTGGCCCCAGCACTGACCCTTGGGGAGCGCCCCACTTAACAGTGCCCCATTGGGACTGAACATCACTACCACTCTCAATATTGAGGAGAATTACCTTCTGCTTTCTGTTCTTAAAGTAAGAGGCGAAGCAATTGTAAGCTACTCCCCTTACTCCATAATGGTCCAACTTCTGCAGTAATATTTTGTGGTCAAGACAGTCAAAAGCCTTCGTTAAATCAAAGAAAATACCTAGCGTTTGCAATCTTTTATTTAATCCATCCAAAACCTCACAGAGAAAAGAGAATATAGCATTTTCAGTTGGTAATTCATTTCTAAAACCAAACAGTACATTTGACAGCAAATTATGTGAATTTAAATGCTCCAGTAACCTTGTATATACAACCTTCTCGATAACTTTAGCAAACACCGAAGGCATAGAAATAGGTCTAAAATTGTCAACATTATCCCTGTCTCCCTTTTTATAAAGTGGCTTCACAACTGAGTACTTTAATCGGTCAGGAAACCAACCCCTCCTAAAGGAAAAGTTACAGATATGGCTGAATACTGGGCTAACATACATAGAACAATACTGCAGTATTCTGCTAGATACCCCGTCATATCCATGAGGTTCTTGGCCTTTAGTGATTTAATTATTAACTCAATCTCCCTCTTGTCAGTATCATGGAGGAGCATTTCAGGTAACAGTCTTGGAACATTTTTTTCTAAGAGCGCTATATGATTCCCTGTTGGGACTAGGTTTCTATTTAGTTCACCTGCTATATTCAGAAAGTGATTATTAAATACTGTACATATATGTGACTTATCAGTAACATGGATATTCCCACTACACACTGATTCTATATCCTCAACCTGTCTCTGCAGGCCAGCCACTTCCTTTACGACTGACCATATGGTTTTAATTTTATACTGAGACTTAGCTATTCTATCTGCATACCACATACTTTTTGCGTTCCTAATTACATTTTTAAGCACCTTACAATACTGTTTGTAATGGGCTGCTGCATTTAGATTTTGACTGTTTCTAACCTTTTGATATAATTGCCAATTTGTTCTACAAGATATTCTTATCCCTCTAGTCAGCCACCCAGGCTGCCTGTTTGTGCTAGTACCCTGTTTTGAATGTTCTAACAGAAAGCAACTTTCAAAGAGCACGAGAAAAGTCTTGAGGAAAGCATTATATTAATCGTCTACTGTATCAGCCCTATAAACATCTTGCTTTGTGAAACAAGGTTATTTCCCCTCAAGAATATGAATTTGTTCCCCCCCCTCCACCAATGTCTGAACCTGCAGCGCATGCATGAATCTGGAAACTTGGGCGTTCCAGTAAAATTTTTCCCGATAGCATCTAGCTGCTTGCTGCGACTGCTTACACAGCCAACAGCCACATTTCTGTAGCCAGAAGCAGGAGAAGGTACTACTCTGCTGTGCATTCGCTTGATCCCGCTCGTAACTGCTAAAACTAATGTAATGTAAACAGTTGTGACGTCACGCTCATTGGAGGCAATTTGTTGTTACGAAGCATTGCATAGTCTTCCTGAAGCCTTTGACACATTTTACTGTTGGTATACGCTGGTATGAGCACTGTGTTTTGTTGCTGTATACGGCGCATTTCCTTTGCAATTTAAGTTTTATTTTCGTTTTTTCTCTCGTTCATGTTTTATTGAGCTACAGTATTATCTGCAGTAGCGGGATACAGTAACATCCTTTGTTAGAGTATCGGTTTTCTCCCGGATGAAAAAATTTCCGGGTTTTTCCCATTTCTCCCGGTTGGCCCAGGTCGTATACACCCTGTTGTTGCATTATGTACATTTGTTTAACCATATGATTGCAACACAGGAGACATCAGCAATACACAATGTCACTGTCATAAAAATACAAAACTAATACACTAAGACTGCAACTAAGAAGAGAGATCAATATTTTAATATTACATTGAATTTTACTGTAAATGTATGGCTATATTTACTCAATGACAAATGAGAAACTCCATCTTGCTCAAATGATTAGTTCATCCTTTATGAACTCTGAACACTGAATGGCAATATTGAAGGTGACACTTTATTTATTATCTATGTCAGTGAATGAATCCTTCACTCTGTAGCACAGTGTGCACTGTTTTGAAGCTTACTGGTTAAAATGTATGCTGTACTCAGACTCAAAAGGAAGATTAGGGTTTACGTCCCGTCAACATTGAGGTCATTAGAGACAGAACACAAGCTCGGATTGTGTCAAGGATAGAGAAGGAAATCAGCTGGGCCCTTTGAAAGGAACCATCCCAGATTTGCCTTGAGCAATTTAGGGAAATTTTGAACTGTCATCCTCCCAAATGCAGGTCCAGTGTGCTAATCACTGTGCCATCTCATTCAGACTAAGACTCAAACCGAGAACCTTGTTTCTACAATGAAGTTTGGAATGTGGGAGAAAGGTACTGGCAGAAGTGGAACTGTGAGGGCAGTTCATCAGTCATCCTGTGATAGTTCAGTTGGTGGAGCACTTGCCCAGTCTCGAGCTCCAGTTTTAACGTGCGAGGAAGTTTCAAGCACCTTGTGTTTTGCAAGTAAAGCTGTTATTTATTGAACTACACAGGCACAACTGACAATCGAACCACACAGCTCCATTTTTTTCCACAAGGGCTAGTCGATCCGTGGAGTGGAGTGGCTCGCCGATAGCTGGCTACAGACCCCGTGATAGCCTCAGAGGGCCAAACCAGTGACCCATTGTGAACTGGAATGCTGGCGACCCATCTGCTGCAGTGGTTAGCTGGCGGTGTGACACACCCCACAGTCCAGGAGAGCTGCCACACTTGAATGAATCTCATTAGAAACCCGCGCCTATTTATACGCAGCTGTGCGCCTGTTTTTCCCATACGCACCGCTCCGCATCACTTACTCATAACACCCTAGATTGGCCAGTTGGCTCCTTCTGCCTGTGATTTGCGACATGCAAATCCGCTACGTATACTATTTCAGCAATTTGACGGCCCTGTTACCTCTATTCTACTTCACAACTGTTGGTATGCGTAACTCACTGCAATCCGGCCCGCACCTGGCTGTAACTTGTGCTCATAATATTGCACAAAACTAACTTTTCCTATCCTAAACTGTGGTGCCGCTACAGCATTAAAAACACATGTGTTGTGCCATAGTTCAGGTCTCAATGAACCATGTTCAGAAGTCACCCTTATTCTGAGTAAAATGCTGCAATAGATACACAGAAACATATGCCAATACTTACAGCAGTTTCTTCTTCAGTGTTGTTCTGTTCAGTGTCTTCTGATGGTCTCCCGCATGCGTCAGCTGATATCTGCATGTAAGAAAACAAAGTGAGGCCACACAGGTATCTAAATGCCCAATTATAAGGTCTGTGATCAAGTTATAATGGTCTGGTACTACAGAGTAAACAGAATTTCTATTCATTTTGAAAGTAATGGTAGGTAGTAATGTGGCAACTCATTCTTCCTCAACACTAAATTCCATCTCCAGCTCCCATATTAAAAAAAAAAGTCTGTTACATTGGATGACAAACACAGCAATGATTGTATATCATCTTCAATTTCAGTTACATGAATAAAATGTTGCCTACATACAGGAAATTTTCAGAAAAAATTTTAACTGACATTACATACACTTATAAAAGAGATTAGATTAGATTAGATTAGATTAGTACTTGTTCCATAGATCAGGAATACGACACTTCGAATGATGTGGATATGCTATATGGCTATCTGTCAGACTTTTCATGCTATTAGGTAAGTGACCAAAGACTTTTGTGGCAGCATAATTTACCCCTTTCTGAGCCAAAGTTAGATTTAACCTTGAGTAGTGAAGATCATCCTTTCTCCTAGTGTTGTAGCCATGTACACCGCTATTACTTCTGAATTCGTTCGGATTGTTAATAACTAATTTCATAAGTGACTTTATATATTGTGAGATTACAGTCAAGATCTCTAGCTCTTTAAATAAGTGTCTGCAGGACGATCTTGGATGAGCTCCAGCAATTACTCTGAATACACGCTTTTGTACAATGAACACTCTTTTACTCAATGATGAGTTACCCCAGAATATGATGCCATACGAAAGAATAGAATGAAAATAGGCATTGTAAGCTAATTTACTGAGATGTATATCGCCGCAATGACCCTAATAGCATAAGTAGCTCAACTCAAACGTTTCAGCAGATCTTCAGTGTGTTTTTTCCAATTCAACCCCTCATCAATGCATACACCTAGAAATTTTGAATATTATGCCTTCGCTACCGATTTCTGATCAAAGCCTATATTTATTAATGGTGTTATTCCATTTACTGTGTGGAACTGTATGTTCTGTGTATTGTCAAAAGTTTAATGAGAGCCCATTTGCAGAGAACCACTTAATGATTTTCTGCAAAAACGTTGTTTATAATTTCACCAGTTAATTCTTGTCTGTTGGGTGTGATAGCTATACTTGTATCATCGGCAAAAAGTACCAGCTTTGCATCTTCGTGAATTACTATATATTAAGAACAGCAGAGGACCCAAGACCGAACCTTGCGGTACCCCATTCTTGATTGCTCCACAATTTGAGATATCGCCAGTTTTTTGCATATTATGTGAACTGCTTATTTCAACTTTCTGCCCTCTTCCAGTTAGGTATGATTTAAACCATTTGAGCACTGTTCCATTCACACCGCAGTACTTGAGCTTATCTAGACGTATTCCATGATTTACACAATCAAAAGCCTAAGAGAGATCACATAAAATCCCAGTTACTCAAGGCATTTAATATTTCATTAGTGAAAGTATTTACAGCATTTTCTGTTGAAAACCCTTTCTGGAAACCAAACTGACATTTTGTTAAAACTTTATTTTTACAAAGGTGTGAAGCTACTCTACCATACATTACTTTTTCAAGAATTTTGGATAAGGCAGTCAGAAGAGAGATTGGGCAATAGTAGTCGACAACAGACATATCCCCTTTTTTATGCAATGGTTTAACAATGGCATACTTCAGTCTATCTGGGAAAATAGCCTGCTTCA
The DNA here is from genome assembly GCF_023898315.1 of Schistocerca nitens. Classification (NCBI taxonomy): domain Eukaryota; kingdom Metazoa; phylum Arthropoda; class Insecta; order Orthoptera; family Acrididae; genus Schistocerca; species Schistocerca nitens. The sequence goes on from NC_064622.1 coordinate 437,603,773, forward strand.
GAGAGCTATTACATATGTGGCTAAGAATCCCACTTATCTCTTGGGAACAAGCTTTTATTATCCTGCTGGAAATGCCATCAATTCCATGTGAGCTTTTATTCTTGAGAAAGTTTATTATCTTCCTAATTTCAGAAGGAGAGGTGGGTTGAATTTCAATTGTATGAAATGGTGTGGGTAAGGCCTCTTGCATTAACTGCCTTGCTACTTCTAATGAACATTTAGATCCTATTTTCTCTACAACATTTAAGAGATGATTACTCAAAATGTTTTCAACTTCCGGCTTGTTGTTTGTCAAGTTTCTATTCGCTTTGATGGTAATGTCGTCATCCTGTACTCTTGGTTGCCCTGTCTCCTTTGTAATAATATTCCAAATTATTTTGATTTTGTTATTAGAGGTATTAATCTCAGACATGATGCACATGTTTCTGGACTTTATTATAACCTTTCTTAATGTAACACAGTAGTTTTTATAATATTTGGCTGTTTCTAGGTCATTACTCTTTCTTGTTGTTAGATACAGTTCTCTTTTGTGGTTACAAGATATTTTTATTCCTTTAGTAAGCCAAGGTTTTTTGCATGGTTTCTTATAATTAGATTTAACTACATTCTTGTGGAAACAGTTTTCAAATTCTCTTACAAGTGTATCATGAAATAAAGTTATATTTTAAATTAGCATCGGGTTCCTTGTACACCTCATCCAAGTCTAACTGCTGAAGAGTTTCTCTGAAACTTCTAATTGTTGAGTCATTAATTGAATGCACAGTTTTGGAGGGTAGTTTTGAATTACTGAATGGAGCTATGTCATATACTGTAACTAGCTGAGCACCATGATCAGGAAGGCCATTCTCAACAGGACAAGAATTTATGATTTTAAACTTATCTTGGTCTATAAAAGTGTTATCTATCAATGTGCTGCTGCCCTTTACTACCCGAGTAGGAAAATAATGACAGATGTCAAATTGAAAGAACCAACCAAGACTTCCACGTCATCCTGCCTATTACACTCTTCCAGTGAATCAAAATTGAAGTTCCCACAAATAATAATTTGTTTTCCCCTATCTGACAGATAGCACAACATGGCATCCAAATTTTCCAGGACTAAATGAAAGTTTCCTGAAGGGGACCTATATACTGTTACAATTATAAAAGAGCCCTCCTCCAGATTAAGTTGACAGGCGCATACTTCTATATGTTGCTCTAGACAAAACTTTTTTGTATCTAAGGTTTTTATACAGTGATAATGTTTGACACACAGACTGATAAAATAAAGTTTTCATTCTGCAGTGGTACAGAAATTGTAATGAAACTAACCGACATATTATACCTGTGAGATGACTCAAACTCAGGCCTGTACTTGGTGAATGCAATTATCTTACCAACTGTGGCATAGCAATAGGGAAAAAATAAGTCATTGCCATTGTCACAAACTTGCAAGAACATTTCTAGTTGTGATATATTTGTTGCATTATGTACATTTGTTTAACCATATGACTGCAATACAGGAGACATCAGTAATACACAATGTGACTGAGATAAAAATACAAAACTAAGAAACTAAGACTGCAACTTAGAAGAGAGAGCAATATTGTAATATTACACTAATTTTTACAGTAAATGTATGGATATATTTACTCAATAACAAATGAGAAACTCCATCTTGCACAAATGATTAGTTTATCCTTTATGAACTCTGAACACTGAATGGTAATATTGAAAGTCACACTTTATTTATCATCTATGTCAGTGAATGAATTCTTCACTCTGTAGCACAGTGTCCACTGTTTTGAAGCTTACTGGTTAAAATGTATGCTGTACTCAGACTCAAAAGGAAGATTAGGGTTTACGTCCCGTCAACACTGAGGTCATTAGAGATAGAACACAAGCTCGGATTGTGTCAAGGATAGAGAAGGAAATCAGCTGGGCCCTTTGAAAGGAACCATCCCAGATTTGCCTTCAGCAATTTAGGGAAATTTTGAACCGTCATCCTCCCAAATGCGAGTCCAGTGTGCTAATCACAGCGCCATCTCATTCAGACTAAGACTCAAACCGAGAACCTTGTTTCCACAATGAAATTTGGAATGTGGGAGAAAGGTACTGGCAGAAGTGGAACTGTGAGGGCAGTTCATCAGTCATCCTGTTATAGTTCAGTTGGTGGAGCACTTGCCCACAAAAGGCAAAGGTCTCAGTCTCGAGCCCCAGTTTTAACGTGCCAGGAAGTTTCAAGCACCTTGTGTTTTGCAAGTAAAGCTGTTATTTATTGAACTACAGAGGAACAACTGACAATCAAACCATACAGCTCCATTTTTTTCCACAAGAGTTAGTCTAGCACAGTATGCAGAAGAACTTTTGTGAAGTTCAGATAATAGTTTCCTCATTTTTAGTGATTTGAAAAGTACCACCACTACTTCTATTTTGTGCTCACCATCTGCACAACCAACAAACTGGCTTCTATACAGTTCATCTAAGTCGCACAGTCCCAATTAATATTTCTCATTCTATCACCTTTTAAACAACAGAGCTTCTAAGAAATGACGAAAAATCCTGTGCTGCTGTTTATGTGAATACAGTGTCTAACACTTTATAATTCCCACCATTTCCTTTGTGACAGAGTAGTTCCACATAAAAATGAATTACATTGACACCTACGGTTTCTATCAGTGCCCTGTACTGCACTCAGTTGGCCAGTATCTGAGCTGCAATGTCACCCTGCAGTGTTCATAAGGTACAAACTGCAACTATTACATTGTATGCAGCCTGCTACATGTTTACAAATAGCACCTGCATGAACACTGCAACAATGATATGTTCCTGTGCCTATCCAGATTGGCTGATGGTTGCCTCCATACATCTTCACCATGTTTGCTGGAGCCACTGCACATATCTGTAGGTGCCAGTTCATTTACATTAGTTTTAGCAGCAATTTTGTACTCTGAAATATGGTGGGAATGACCAAAATGAAAAATTGTTGAAGAAAGCAGAAATTCCTTCGTGGAAAAGATAGAAACTGGTTATTTTGTACTGAGAAAAAATACAAACAAGTTTGCATGAGCAACTGCCTGTGATCCAGCATTTCGGGTAGTTTTACAATACACGCAACACGGAAGGCTACATAGTTTGAAAGAAATTCCCCACCCAGTGGTGCATCATTACTTTTCCCACTGCCATGTGATACCTGCCAGGTCAGGTGTTCTGCTGTTCCATACAGAGAATAACTACACACAGGCTGTAATTCCTCACTTCCTTCATTGGGAGTTTTTATCACAGTTGCATCAAGGTCACTGGCACATAGTTCACATGAAAAGCCTCACCCGACGTCATTTACTTTTGTAAGGCATTGACTCCTAAATTCAGCAAATTACTTCCAGTTGTATTATGTATGTGAAGCAACAATCCACTCTGTTGCAATGCTTTTAACAGTGGCCACATCCGTCTGGACCATGGCAACAAATCCGTTTTGATTCTACAGGCCCATTGTGGAACACCCGATAGTTGTTGATCGACACATGCAGTAAATTTCTTTGTATAGCTCCCTGACATACACCACTACTGCTAGTCTGTATCAATTTTGTGTTCTACTTTTTGTCTTCAAGGTCCTCCTGAGGTCCTTGTCTGTCACAATGGAATGTTAATTTACATCAGCCAATTTTCAATAGTATTTTGTCGACAATGGCATTCGCCATGTAACTACTGCACCTTTTCATCCACAGTTTAATGGTGAAGCTGGGGGTTTATTCGAATGTTCAAAAGTCTCATGCAGAAATGCCATTCCTCCCACACATGGGAGCAAGCCTTAAAGATTTTTCTTTCCTACTACCACTTCTTGCCATGTGACGGAAAGTTGCCTGAAGAATTATTACACAGGCATCATCACTGTACCCTGATCCACCTACTGAGGCCATTACAGAAACAGTTTTTTCTGCTGTATCAGTTAAAGTTCCAGCCACAGGACAAAATTTTATTTACAGTTTATGGCAAGAAACAGTGTTGGGAGCACTACCTCACCAAACAAGTAATGGGACATTCATTCTACACTGATCCAAGTTCCTCAGCCCTGCATCAGCATCACCAGACCCAGCTCCTGCACTCTTATGTCAGTGATTCGGGTGCAGAATTTTTGCCCACAGACCCAGCACACTTCTGAGGTCTGCAACAACAGTCATCTCCCATCGCAGCTGGCACCATGCAGAGAGATGCCAATGGAGATCGACATTGCACCATGACCATTGCTCGTGGTCCTGCAGTCTGAGCCAATCTCAATATAGGTGATGCCCTCAGACAGCCATCATGATGCACCTGGATTTCTGCTTGCAGTCAACCCAACTACAGCACTTGCATCACTGGATGTCAGCATGTACCCTGTGGTCAGTTTTTCGGCTGGTGTTCCCAGTCACACGCACCGTGGATACCAGGGTGGAGACAGGGTGCTGCAATTGGCTGTTGTTACACTCCTTCCTTCCTCATCGACATTCACATTCAAATCTCCCTCCTGCCATCATCATGTGACACAGCATACACGATAATGGTGTGTATGTTTAAGGGGGAAGGAATGTGGCGTTTTCCGCAGAATGAGATCCCATGTCAAAGATAGTAAAGTATTTCAGAGTGTTCAAGTTTTAATAAAGTGATCTAATATTTTGTATATGCTGTAGTATCTGCCCAATATCCTGAATAACTGAATCTATACTTGGTGAACCATCTACAGTGCCATCACGAATTTCTGAAGCGTTTTTGTTTTTTTGTCTGACACTACACTTATCATACAGCTTTATAACAAACATTGCTAATTCCACAGTCACTAAAAATTTTCAATTCCTGAATCTAGATATTCACATAATTTGTAGAAAGAGTGCCTACAATTTTAAATTTCTTTTTAAATGGTAAGCATGCACAATTTCTTACTTCATGATAGATGGGAGATTGTTGAATACCTCACCACTGGAATACATAACTCCATTATCACCATAGAGAAGGAAGTAAAATCTACATGAAAACTATTTTTATGTCTCATATTGTGACTGTGTATATCTCAGTTCAGTTGAAACCTATTTTTATTATCATCAACAGAAACCTTTGTAGAGTAAACACATTGGGAAGTTCTTACACTCAAATCATTCTTAAGACTGAGAGCTGGTTAAAACCCAAAGTAGGAAGCTCTGAGATATTTAGCGAGACATGGAACGAAAGGACATATTACATGCCACACTAGGGGAGTGGTGATTGCTGTTGACACAAATATTGTCTCTACTGAAGTTGAAATTAAGTGTGGCAGTGAACTTATTGGATTCTGTATAACAGATCTAGGTGAAACCAAGTTAATTGTTGGATGTTTTTATTGGCCACCAGGTTTCACTGTGACAGTTCTACAGTCATTGAAAGAAAATCTATTGTCAGCATGTAAATACCCAGATCATTCAATACTAGTTAGAGACAACTTTAACCTAACGAATATAGACTGGGATGTCTATGGATTCACTGCAGGGTTGCAAACAGATAATCTTGTGAAGCACTTTTGAACATGTTTTTCGAAAACATGTCTTGGGCAGCTAGTTTGGCAGCCCACACACAATGGAAAGATCTTAGACTGTTGCTACAAACATGCCAGACCTTATCAATGGCATCAGTATAGAGACAGGATAAGTGATCATAATATAAAAGCAACTGTGGTTAAGAAAGTTGATAAATCAGTCAAGAAGGCTAGGAGAGTATTTCTGTTAGAAACAGCACATAAGCAGTTGTTAGCATAGTGAACTGCAAATATTTATTTCCAGAATGACTGTAAACTGTGCTCTGAAGAAGTACGTGCCTTTTAATAGGCTTAAGGATGGAAAAGACCCACTGTGGTTTAGCAACAAAATTCGGAAAATGCTGAGCAAGCAGAGGCTGTTGCACTGTCGGTCCAGAAGAGGATGTGCAAATGACAACAGACAAAAGTTAGGTGAGATTTGTGTGTCTGTGAAGAGATTTATGCATGAAGCATAAAACTATCATTATCGTACCTTAGCACAAGATATGGTTAAGAATGCAAGAAAATTATGGTCCTACGTAAAATTGCTAAGCACGTCTAAGGCCTTCATCCAGTCACTGACCAGTCTGATGTGGCAGTTCAAGATAGCAAAAAAGCTTTAATAAATCATTCATAAAGGAAAATTGTACTAACATACCGTCATTTGACCACTGCACAGAGTCCCATATGGATTGCATAGTAATAAGCATCCATGGTGTAGAGAGACAACTGAAATAGTTCAAAACAAATAAGTTGCCAGGTCTGGTTGGAATCTCAGATCGGTTTTACAAAGAGTACTCAAAGGCACTGACCCCTTACTTAGCTTGCATTTATCGTGAATCTCCCACCCAGTGCAAAGTCCCCAGCAACTGGAAAAAGGAGTGTGTGACTCCTGTATATAAGCAATTTAAAAGAACAGACCCACAAAACTACAGACCCATATCAGTAACATAGCTAAGGGTTTTTTTTTTTCCTGCAGAATTCTAGAATATTTTATGAATCTGAATATAATAAATTTCCTAAAGACCAAAAAGCTTATGTCCACAAATCAGCAAGGTCTGAGAAAGCATCCCTCATGTGAAACTCAGCTTGCACTTTTCTCATACGATATACTGTTAACTACGGATGAAGGGCAATAGGCAGATTCCATATTTATATATTTCCAAAATGCATCTGACAGTAACACACTGCATACTGTTAATGAAGGTACAGGCATATGGAATAGGTTCCCAGATATACGTGAGTGGCTTGAAGATTTCGTAAGTTATAGAACCCAGTATGTTGACCTCGACAGCGAGTGTTCATCAGAGAGAAAAGTACGTCAGGAGTGCCAAGTGTGACAGGACCGTTATTATTTTCTAGATACATAAATGTTCATCTGGCAGACAAAGTAGGCAGCAATATGCAGTTGTATGGTGCTGATGACGATGTTCTAGGTGGTGTTATGAATGGCAGCTGGGTATTCATGTAGAAAAATGTAATTAATGTGGATGAGTAGGAAAAATAAACACATAATGTTTGGCTCCAGCATTAGTAGACACATCATTTAAATATCTAGGCATAACATTGAAAAGTGATAGGAAATGGAATGAGCATGCAAGGACTGTGGTGGGGAGGTAAATGGTCAAGTCTGCTTTATTGGGCCATTTTTAGGAAAGTGTGGTTCACCTACAAAAAAAGTCCACATATAGGACACTAGTGCATCCTATTCTTGAGTACTGGTCGAGAATTTGGGATATGCATCAGGTCAGATTACAGGAAGACATTGAAGCAATTCAGAGGCAGGCTGCTAGATTTGTTACCTGTCAGTTCGAACAACGTGCAAGTGTTGCAGATATGCTTCAGGAATACAAATGGGAATCCCTGTATGGAATGTGAAATTCCTATTGAGAAACACTGTTGAGAAAATTACAGAACTGGCAACTGAAGCTGACTGCAGAACAACCCTACTCCCGCCAACATCCGCTTCACGTAAGGATAATAAAGATAAGAAACAATATATATGGGGGCACACAGACAGTCTTTTTTCCCTCATTCTATCTGCAAGTGGAACAGGAAAGGCTAGTAGTGGTAGTACAGAGTACCCTCTGCCGTGGATTGTATGGTGTCTTGCAGATTACATATGTAGATGTAGTTGTAGAACTGGATACAAGAATCCCCAGATCCTTAAAATGATCACGCAAGATGTGCAGTTACCTACTGTACGCAATATCCTTATTGCTCACTTCAGCTGAATACACACTTTACTTACTTTAGGTGTACTGCCACAGAAGATAAGTCCGTATGTCAAATGGAGTGAAACTATGCAACATAAGACGGAACAATTTTCTTTAAGTCAATACAATGAGAGACACTTCTAAGGGCATAACACACTGAACTGAGATTCTTGATTAGTTAATCTATACATTGACTCCATTTTAGCTTGTTAGCCAGCTGGACAAGGCGTTTGAAACAATATTATTCATTCTGAAGAACTTCTTCAGTTGAAACACGTGAGTAATATTAATATCTTCATTGATCTTCATCCTTATAATTACATTAAAAAATACAGTGCACACAAATTTAAGTGCAGATTGATTCAATTTATCTGCAAATGTCCAATTTAACTTCTCAATTCAATTTTCTCCGAAGATGTATCATCATTTAGTTTGAAGTGGCTTTTTACTTTGCATAAATCTAACAATATTGGTTGATTATCAGCACTGTACCTGTGTCAGCACAACTTTTTTTTCACTACGAAATTGTGTGTCTCACCATCGTACTATAGAGCTTGCAGCTGCTCTCCTACCAGATGGCTGACCATGCACTTATCTACCCCATTCTTTCAGCAGAAAGTGTTCAACCGTGTCACATGTCCAGTTCCACACTGCCTAGGCTAATACATCATTGGGGTACCCTGGCTCTAGTTGGAGTTGACCAGTGCCTGAGTACCGAAGCTGAAAACTCTCTATAAAGTGCCTGAAGCACTGTAGGGACTGGCACTATGCAAGACCCTAGTCTCTATTGATATGCAATGTTTTTTGGGAAAATGAGACATTGTCTTTCTCATGAATAGCCACAATGAGTTATTTAAGTGCTATTACTTACAGGCTCTTCTTTGAAACATGTTTCTCCAGACAGAGTGGCTCCTACATCTCCTCCTGTAGAATCCTGTAAGCAGAGAGCAGATCATCCACATCAGTGTGTGTGTGTGTGTGTGTGTGTGTCACATATACACACACACACACACCTAGAGAGAGAGAGAGAGAGAGAGAGAGAGAGAGAGAGAGAGAGAGATCTGAAGGTCAGCATAAAATAAAAAAAACACTAGTACAACTAAACCAGCTTTTTTGCTGGTAGGCTAATGGTATCGCAGACATATTAAATTAATCAGTACCTCTACTCCATAACAAGACAAACTAGGAAAAGGTGTATGACCCAGTAGCTCAATAGGTAAGTGTCAGACCACAAATGCAAAGGTCTCAGAAGTTCATTCCTGGGCAATCCTAGGATTTTTTCACCTTTACTTATCACATTCATCATACCTTGAAATGATTTGTTAATGTGAAAAATGGCAATCTGGACCATGGTACAAGTAAAGTCTTTCTATAAGTGATTGGGTCAGTTCAAAAATCAGAGGAATGCAAGGGCATACCACTTTCAGTAGGACCACACCTAGGAAAGCAAAGAATGTTCAAAGTAAACCTTCTGGATGAGGACAGAGTTGCAGTCTCAAAACACAACTTTTTGGAATCAGTGACTGTCATGTATTTAAGGTTTTTGTGTAGTTCTGTTGTGGTTTTCCTAATGTATCATTCAAAGATTCAGTTCCACTTCTCACTAAGGCTTTCAGATGTGTCACAGTGTGCCTGCAGATCAAAGCATTTTGTGTTTGATATCTAATTGGTTATAGGATTCTTTTCATTTATCAGTATGTCTCTTATTTCTATTTTTAATTTGTGAACTTGAAAAACCTATATGGACAATGACATTAAGCCCATTAGGACAACGCAAAGTATTTAAGACTTGGGCATTTACCTTCCTTTGAGTCCACATTTCTTTCCTTCTGTTTCTATACAATTTCTTTCTCTCCTTCAGACCATGTTGTCCACGTCGTCTTCTTTGGTTTTTCCTCTTGATCACATCGCCACCTGGGAATTTTGGTCCTGAAAATTTCGCAGTTTTGAACATCATCTGTAGCAGTTATTGCCAATTTCAGACCAGGTTTCATCTCATCAAATCTATCTGTGTTCATTCTTTTAATGTGCCCATAGACTCTTACCTTCATTTTCTAATGTCACTACAGGTTTTTGCATATTGTCTGATTTCCCGACTGGTATTGTGCATATACAACTTTTGAGCCTAAAATTTTTCGTACGATATTGTCTTCCTTTTTATCACTGTTTTCAATGTCTGTTTTCCTGGTTTTTGACCCATAGAGGCATTCTGGTTAAATTTCTTTGTGGTAACGTCAATTTTGTGTGCTTGGAGATACGTTTCTTGTTGTAATTATTTTGGGTAAGCCCTCTTTTAGCATCTAATTTCATTTACCTTTGTTTCAATTCCACTTTCCTGAGTGTTTACACCAAGATATTTAAATTGTGGAATTCGTTTCATTTTGCCATACTTTGTCTCTATGAATTTTGGTGTTTGTTGCAGGTCATGTAGTCTGCCCAACTTTTCTGCAGTTTCTTTTAGGAGTTCAATCAGATATTGGGTGATGAAATGACATGAGTTAATATTAGTAAATCAGTTGCAAATGCTAGGCAATCTACAGATAATTTGCCTCTGCCTGAAATGATTGGCTGGCCAATTTTGAGGATTGATTTCTGTTTGCACCATTCTTGTATCACTTTCTCAAGAGCACAGTTAAAACGTAATGGAGACAGCCCATCTCCTCTTCTTACTCCCATTTTGATTGTGATAGGCTCTGAGAGTTCACCCTTGGACTTTGTCATTTTTATGACTGCAAGTGTTTTCATATCTAGACCTTGGTCTTTTAATACCTGGAAGAGTGATTCGTGACCAACTGAATCATACAGTTTTTTGAAATCAACGAATGTGCAGACTATACTCTGCTACAAATTCCCAGACAACTAAGGATAAGCTTAGTCCAAGATTTGCTATAGCCTGGTCTGAATCTTGCACTGCATTCTTCAATTTTTTGTTCTTGTTTTCTGTACTCTTATCGAGAGGATGCTGAGAAAGAATTTTGTATGCAACTGATATCAGTGGGGTTCCCCTGTAGTTATATACATCTGTTCTGTCTCCCTTCTTGTGTAACAGATGAATTAATACATTTTTCCAATCTTCTGGAATTTGTTCTGTCTGCAAAAGTCTTGCATGATTTTGGTGATTCCTTTTATGGTGTCTGAGCCCACTGATCTGCGGATTTCTGCTATGATTTCATCTTCCCTCAATGCTTTATTGTTTCTAAGTCTTTTGATGTGACTAGCTATTTCTCCTTCATCTGTCATGATGAATTTCAATTAATGTCCTCAGCTTCTTGTGCTGGGAATCTTAGTATTGATTCTGGGCAGTACACTCATGCTCATAAATTAAGGATAATGCTGATACATCGTAAAACAATGCTCTGGGGGGCAGTTTGCAGGTTTAAATCACCTAGGGGTATGACCGTGCTGTGCATTTGACCTGCAGCCGTCACACAGTGGCGCTGGCAGCAGTCCACACACGCAGAGGTGTGTTGGTGCATGTCAGAGTACGGTGCAGTGAGTAAGTGTGCAGATGTTTTCAGACATGCTAATGGTGACTCAGAGAACACATATTGATGACGTTATGGGGAGTAGAATAGTAGGGTGACTGGAGGCTGGTCAAACACAGCAGGTCGTAGCCAGGCCCTCCGTGTGCCACAAAGTGAGATCTCAAGATTATGGCAACGATTCCAGCAGACAGGAAAAGTGTCCACGCGCTACAGTACAGGACGTCCAAAGTGTACACCACCACAAGAAGACCAATATCTCACCATTAGTGCCTCCAGACAGCCACAGAGTACTGCAGGTAGTCTTGCTCAGGACCTTACCGCAGCCACTGGAGCAGTTGTCTCCAGACACACAGTCTACAGACAACAGAACAGACATGATTTTTTTGCCCGGAGACCTGCAAGGTGCATTCCACTGGCCCCTGGTCACAGGAGAGCCCATAAAGCCTGGTGTCAAGAACACAGTAAATGGTGATTGGAACAGTGATCCCAGGTTATGTTCATGGATCAGTCCAGGTATAGTCTGAACAGTGATTCTTGCCAGGTTTTCTTCTGGCATGAACCAGGAACCAGATGCCAATCCCTCAATGTCCTTGAAAGGGACCTGTATGGAGGTCGTGGTTTGATGGTGTGGAGTGGGATTATGACTGGTGCACGTACACCCCTGCATGTCTTTGACAGAAGAACTGTACCAGGTCAGGTGTATCGGGACGTCATGTTGCACCAGTATGTCTGCCTTTTCAGGGGTGCATTGGGTTCCACCTTCCTCCTGATGGCTGATAACACATGGCGCCATCAAGCTGCCATTGTGGAGGAGTACCTTGAAATAGAAGATATCAGGTGAATGGAGTGGCCTGCCTGTTCTCCAGATCTAAACCCCATCGAGCATGTCTGGGATGCTCTCGGTCGACATATCGCTGCATGTCTTCACACCCCTAGGACACTTCAGGAGCACCGACAGGCACTGATGCAAGAATGGGACACTATACACCAGCAGCTGCTCGACCACCTGATCCAGAGTATGCGAACCCTTTGTGCAGCCTGTGTACGTGTGCATGGTGATCGTATCCCACATTGATGTCAGGGTACATGCGCAGGAAACACTGGCATTTTGTAGCACATGGTTTTGGGATGGTTTTCTCAACTTATCACCAATACCGTGGACTTACATATCTAAGTCGTGTGTTCCCTATGTGCCTATGCTATTAGCGCCAGTTTTGTGTGGTGCCAGATTGTGCAGCACCACGTTCTGCAATTATCCTTAATTTATGAGCATGAGTGTAGTTCTTTCAAATATCTTGCATGTTCCTTGCTCTTTTCTTGACTATTTAGAACCAACTGTCCATATTCTTTCTTGGAGCACAGACTTTGTGGTTGATATCCTGTGACTTCATGTCCAAATTTCTTATAGAAATTTATGTTGTTTCTTTCAAAGTTTCTCTCTGTTTTGCAGAGTTCAACTAACCTATGTCCAATCTAGCTGGTTCATTTCTGTGCTGGGATGTTTTCAACTGTTTTCCTGTGCTTACCTTCTGTGCTTAGGTGTGCACTGATATAGTCTAGTAGGATTCTGACAGAGTTCTTTGGAATTTTTGATACTATTTCTTTTAGTGTATGTCCTGATTTCTCCACCTTTTCACAGTTGGTTTAATTTTCAACATTGACTGGCATGTTGTTATATTTACAAACTTCAGGCTGACCACTATTAGTCTGTTGTTTACAGTCACAACTGTTATGGAGGTGAATTTCTCTCTCTCTCTCTCTCTCTCTCTCTCTCTCTCTCTCTCTCTCGACAGCAAAAGTGACCCACAAAAGTGGTGTCTATTTTACTTTTGAAAATTCTAAAAATCCACTGCATTTTTGTCAGCTGGTGTTGTTTCTTGGAGTGCCAGTATTTGTATTTTTTCTTGTTTAGGGTTTGCTCTAGTTCTTGCAACTTTCTCACTCATAATGAACTATATATATTTAGTGTGTTGCAAAAGGTTTTGGTGTTTTGATAAAGATGGTCAGAGAACTCCGTTTGTGTGTCAATGCAGAGACCCCAGAATTTGATCATCTGATTATACTGTTCTTGACAGCAGTTGATCGATTATCACCTGGGGTAAGGAGTTGTTTCCTACCATGCCTCATGGTACTTGACTATCTCAAGTGTTGGACCAAAATACAGTTTTTAGGGCTGAGGGCTGCCTGTAACATACAAATAGAAATAGCATAACAGATCACCGAAATTTATTCTTGTAGTAATTTATTATTAGTTTCTCTAGTGCTCTCATGTTATCACCATTCTGATGAAAAAACTTGCCCTTATATCGACTTTAACACATGTAAAGAACAACAAATTTCATCTCTGTACAAAGTAGGCTTATGCCATATCTCTCTGTCAAGATCTTTGTTATAAGCAACAGTTGTAAAGCGCATGCTGGATGCTGGTGAAGTGTCACTGTTAAAGTGTGAACTAATACAGCTTGTGTGAAAGTGTTCTGGACTTCAAAATGGATGCAGACAGATACGAAAAAAGCCGCCTATACTGTCGCAAACCAGCACCCAGCATTATGCTACTACCAATAATGATGTAGCTTCCCGGATTCTCCCGAAATCATCTGAAGATGAACCTGAAAGGGTTCGAAAACCGGTTAATGTAATAAAGCATTACTAATGAAAAAAGTGACTGGTTGCAGTTGTGTATAATTTATTTACATTATTATTATTATTGTTGTTGTTGTTGTTGTTGTTATCATATGCATCAGTTACAACATAATCGGTATAAATTTACCCTTATGGTACACATATCTACTGCAGTGGACTGCTACTACTGTCACTTGTTTGGAGTTTCCAATTGGTGCTGAGGCTGCAAATGCAAGCATTTCACTTTATTGGACACTCCCTACTGATGCTCTGCCCTCATGCATTTGCAGCTCCAGGACTGACTGAAAATGCCAAAGACATGACCATTAACAGCTGGGGTGGGGTGGGGTGGGTGTGTTGGTTTAATGATTAAAAGGACCAAACTGAAGTGTCATCAGCCCTCCTACCTGGAACAGCGAAGTTGACAAAACCACACCCCAAAGAAGGGCCTAGTGCACGAAACCCAAGGAAAGAAAACCCCAAGGATTACCAAAGTCCTACCAAAACTCAACAAAGTCTACAGAAAGGAACAAGAAAGATGAAAAGGGGGGGGGGGGGGGGGGGAGAGGAAGAAATGTGGGTCAGGTGCCCTGTCTATGGTGCAGCCGGAGGCCACCAAAGGCAGAAAGTGCAATGGGGGACATACTCCACCCTCTTACCAGAGGCACCCCACCCAACAATACCTAGAAAAGATTAGTAACATGGACAGGGTGAGAAAAGCACAGGACAACAGAGGAAGAACACCAAGACCAACAGAACATGTGTGAAGGGGGAAGAAGAGCAAAATAGCAGGTAGGGTGACGGCTGGGGCTGACCACCAAGCACAGACGGTCGCTGCCTGTCCAGGACACAGGGGGGGGGGCGGGGGGGGGGGGCAACAGGGTGTCCTGCAACCCCTTGGAGACAGTGGTAAAAACCCTCTTCGTGAATAAACTGTAAAACCAGGTCATCTGCTGAGCACCATGGGTTGCGACTCAAAAAAAGATTCAGAGTCTGCCGCAAGGCAGCTAGCTTGGGACAGCCCAACAAGGACAGATCCTCGTCCGGAGGAGATGACCAGGCACCAAGCTGTTTTAAGGCCAACAGGCAGTGAAAAGATGGAAGCCATTTGTAGTGCTGGACGGCACGGCAGTGGCCTGTAAGAGCCACAGCAGTTTCAGGGGTCCATCAAGGGGCAGTCTTCCATCATGGAGGAATTGCTGAAGCAGCTGCCAAAAGGATGGCATTGGTCAAATTCCTTGTAGACTCATCAATGCTGTCATGTGGTGAAGTTGTTGGGATGGCAGCTGAGGAAAAAGCATCCCAATCTACATTAGTTAAGGTCCACCTGGGAGGGCATCCAGGCAAGCGATGCTGGACAAAAGACAAGCTGATTGATGGCACACAAGTCATCATGCCAAATTTAAAAGAATGCAAAACCCTCAAGATCGTCAAAGTCTTACAGAAGCTCGAAATGCAGTGTGAACGTCAAAGTGATATGCTTTTAATATTTTCCACAATGAAACTCTGTCTTGAAATCTGGCAGAAAATCCTACGGGATTTTGATCATATGTAAAGCAGACCAGTAGAAAGATACAATCAATACCTTTACTGTGCAATAACAATAAGAAGAGTTATTCCTCGAAATTCCTTTGCAAAGAAGACAAAGTAAAAATACTAGAATTCGAATGAAGAACAATTGCCAACTTGAGTAACTCCGAAGTAGATATCCCCATTGTAGCAAAGCAGCTTAAATCACTTAATAAAGGCAAGGCCACTGGTCCTGATTGTATACCAGTCAGGTTCCTCTCAGAGCAGGCTGACACAATAGCTCCATATTTAGCAATCATATACAACCAATCACTCGTTGAAAAATCCGTAGGTAAAGACAGCAAACTTGTACATATCACACCAATTCCCAAGAAAGGAAATAAGATTCATCTGCTGAATTACACACCCATATCGCAAATATTAATTTGCAGTAAGATTTTGAACAAACATTGTGCCTGAATATTATGAGTTATCTCAAAGAAAATGATTTATTGACAAACCGCCAACACAGATTAAAAAAATACTGTTCTTGCGAAACAGAATTAGCTCTTCATTCTCATGAAGTAATCAGTGCTACTAACAGAGAATGTCAAATTTATATCATATTTTTAAATTTCCAGATGGCTTTTGACACTGTATCTCACAAGCAATTTCTAATCAAATTGTGCGTCTTAGATGCGAGAGGATTAGAGAATTCTTGTCAGAAAGGTAACAGTTCACAGTAACTAATGGAAAATCATTGAATAAAATAGAAGTAATATCTGGCATTGCCCAAGAAAGTAACAGGCCACCTACTGTTTCTGATCTACACAAAATGATTTAAGAGAGAATCTGAGTAGCACTCTCGCACAGTTTTCACACAATGCTGTCATTTACATCTTATAAAGTCATCAGATGATCAAAACAAATTGCAAAATAATTGACAGAAGATACTGTATGGTATGAAAATTGACAACTGATTCTAAATCACGAAAAGTGTGAAGTCATCCACACGAGTGCTAAAAGAAATCTGCTAAATTTCAGTTACATGGTATATCACACAAATCTAAAGGCTACAAATTCAACAAAATATCTAGGGATTACAATTACAAATAATTTAATTTGGAACAATCACATTGACAATGTTGTGGGTAAAGCAAGGAAATCACGGAAAACCTAAATCTGGATGGTTGGACGTGGGTTTGAACTGTCATCCTCCTGAATGGCAGTTCAGCATGCTAACCACTGTGCCATCTTCTTCAGTGATGCAGATGTAGAGCTCCCCGCTGGACAGAAGGGAGGAATCCAGGGTTACAGATGGAAATATCAATGGCCAAGAAAGTGGTGTGTGCCATACTAAAGTGTGTGGGGGCTCCAGTGTTAAGGTGGCAGAGATCTAGAACTGTCAGTGGTCACAGTACTAACTCACAGAAGGTTACGAGCATTAAAATCACCAAGGAGAAGGAAGGGGGAAGGGGGTATACATGGAAAAGAATAAAAAGTTTCCGGGTACCAGTAACTGGTTAAAACCACATGTTCTCCCAGGTGAAAACACACTTTTTCTGTGTTAAGTGACAGTACATTTTCCCTTGAAACTGTAAAACTTATCAATCCTTTGAATGTTTATGGTTTTATACACGGGTGTAGAATCTCCCGGCACTTAGGAAATGAAACACAGGGGAAAAAAATACATAATGGAAAGATCTCCAATATGCAGCAACACGTACGCTGCATATTTTCGTATTACAAAAGTATAAATTCGAATTCCACCAAACACCGCATGTTACTTTCCGAAGTATTGAAATCGAGATTGTGATTCGCTTTTGTAAGCCAGTCATAGCTCATGCCACGTGATCTCGCCAGCCGATGACAGCGGATATTCAGAGCATAGGACACATGATGTAGTCAGCCAATAGCAACATCACTGTTATGTAGCGCGAGTACACAAAGCAGGAAAAGTTAATGGTTTAAATTAATATACACAGTGTTGCTACAAGAAAATCAAAGCTTTCACATATAATGTTGGTCTCTAAAGTTAATAAGCTGCAAGAGAAGCTAAACCTTTCACATATAATGTTGAACTTCTTTGCGCGTGTTAACACTTCAACATATCTCACACAAATGTGTCAGTAACAGTTTGAATAATGACATAAATGTCTGATCTTCTGGGCTCAAAATTCTTCTAAATGGCTCGTCATCAAAGAGTTGATTTTTAAATGAGAGTCAAATGCTCTGTGATTTAAGAAATTCATCATACATTCTTGCACATAGTTCAACTTCCGTAAAAGGAAATTTACTTTGAAAGTAATGCTTTTCAAACCACCATTCGCAATATTTTCCCGCAACCTGTTAGAAATAGGTTCCTTTCAGCAGCTGCCAGAGAGTGCCAGATAACAGGCATCACCGCTCTTGCGCAGCTACGATGGTGTAGGCTGCCCGTATGTTCGTACATGAAAAACATTAAAAGATCTTACATTGTCATAAAAGAAACAAGACATCAGAGGATACTCCAAGACTCCAAAAACCAACAGGGATGCGTTTCAAAATCATACGAATAATCGACAGACCAACATGCGCTGGATACTAGGCGCTTTTTTCCTCAAGAATATGAATTTGGTAACCCCTCTCCCGGGAACAGATACCCCAGTTTGCCCCACGTGAATCTGGCAGCTTGTGCATGCCAGTAAAATTTTTCTGGGTAGCATCTTGCTGCTCGCTGCTACTGCTTATACAGCTAACAACCACACTTCTGTATCCAGAAGTGGGAGAAGGTACTACACATGCGTGACTCAACTGCGCATGCGCATGAGCCCACTCATAACTGCTCACACAAATATAATATAAAAAGTTGTGACGTCACGGTCATCGGGGGCAATTTGTTGTTATGAAGCATTGTATAGTCTTGCTAAAGCCTTTGAAACATTTTGCTGCTCGCACACGCTTGTATGATCAGTGTGTTTTTTGTTGTATATGGAGTATTTCCTTTACAACTTAAGTTTTATTTTCATTGTTCATCTCTCGTTCATGTTTTATTGCTGCAGTATTATTCTGTGGTAGCGGGATACAGTAACATCCTTTGTTAGAGTATTGTTTCTTATCAGTCAAAACTACAAAAATCAGCCCAAACTACAAAAATTTAACTGAAAACTAACACAAAAAATTCCCAGAATTCTAAAAAATTCCCGGGGTTCTCCTGGTTTTCTCCACGATGAAAAAATTCCCGGGTTGTATACACCCTGTGCAATACAACACAAACTACAGAGTAGAGAGAAAGAAGAGCCTGCAATTTCGGAAGGTGACAATAATAATCACAACAGTTCCACTGAAGGACAGTAGTACAAGAGGCCGGATAGACATCAGACAGGGCAGAATCGGTCACTGTGCCAAGCCGGTGTCTGTCACCGGTCAGTATGAAGTGACATTCATGAACATAAGGTTGGACCCTGAATAAGAGGGAGGATGCAACACCACCTGGGATGCTTTATCCCGAGATGTACGCATCTTCCTCTTCCCCTTTAGAGGGTGAGAGATGATGTGGTCAGGAAGAGAGCAAGTTGCAGCAATATCGGGACTCGGGACTCACAAGGGAACAAGTGGCCTTGAAGCTCACAAACTTGAAGTAACAGGCTCTTTGACACAGAGACACCAGGAAGGGGGGGGGGGGGCTAAAGAGAACCCCATCTTTGTCAGGTACCAGAGAAGAGGGCTTTTGTTTCCAACAAAGGAAGAGGAGTGGTCCACGAGATTGGGGGAATGGGATGGGGGGGGGGGGGGCGCCTATGGGAACCTCGCAGGAGAAGGAAAGGGAAGGGGAACAAGACAAAGGTAAAAAGGAAGGAGGAGGAGGAAAGAATACAACAGAAGCAAAGGTAGACGTTAAAGATACTAGCTGGAGATGGTCGAATTTCTATCAGGTCTCCAGATTAAGGTAGATGGTCGAGAGTTCTGAGTTCCTGAATCTTTCTTTCCTTTTTATAAATTGGGCAATCTGGCGGGCGAGGAGAATTTGGGCCAGAACAGCTCACACACTGGGGTGGTGGAGTGCAAGAACTCCCCACATGGAGAGGGTGGCCCCAGTCACCACAAACAGGGTTCATCTCACACTGCGAAGACGTGAATAAAACGAAGACATTGGAAACAGCGAATATAGGACTTAACGTCGTAACAGTAAACCATTACTTTGACTTTTTCCATAAGGGTATCCCCTCAAAAGCCAGGATGAAAGCATCAGTATCAGTACAATTGTCCTTAGGACCTCTCTGGAATCGCCAGACGAAATGAAAGTGGCACCATGCCAGATAGATCCTGAGTTCCTTGTTAGATTGAAGGAGGAGGTCCCTATGGAGGAAAATACCTTGGATCACATTTAAGGATAGGTGAGGAGCGATGCTCACTCATAAGCACAAAGGGAAGCTGCTGACTGACTAGTAGAAGAGGTTCTAATTGGTAGGGAGCCAAAATGCATAAGTGACACAGCTTCACCAAATTTATCTTTGATATGTTCAAGAAAAAAGAGTGATATGGTAGAGGCAAACGTCTTTCTTTCTGTCCAGGAAAAAACCAAGTAAGGGAAAAGGCTTTCACCCCAAGCCAACGAGCTGGCCCCCTCCCAGCGGCTGGCCACAGTAAGGAAGACCGAAGAAGAAAAAGTAGAAGCACAGAGAGAACAGTGTCTCTGAAGCAACAGTGGCCAGAAGTACGCAGTTTTGCATGCTTCAGGTGCAGAGCACTTGCTCTGCTACAACCCACCCTGTTCAGGGCCTCACCCTGTGGGTGCCTCCCAGCTGTGGCAAGGGCCCCTGGCATCGCGGTTGTTGCCAGGATTTCCAATGGCCCAGAATCATGACCAACCGCTCCTAGGCATACATGAGGTGGTGGCAGCTCAGTTACCACAACTCCGATCCCTATGTTGTCAGAGTGCTGAGCCAGACGGGTACATAAAAGTCCTACCACACGGACTGGCTACAAGTGCTCGTGACCTAGAGAGCGAGGGGGGGTGGCACCTACAGGAGGGGTGAGGGGAGGAGAGGAACCAATGCCAGAGAGACCGCAGAGGTAGCTATAAATGGCTCAAATGGCTCTGAGCACTATGGGACTTAACATCTGAGGTCATCAGTCCCCTAGAACTTAAAACTACTTAAACCTAACTAACCTAAGGACATCACACACATCCATGCCCGAGGTAGGATTCAAACCTGCGACCGTAGCAGTCGCGCTGTTCCGGACTGATGTGCCTGGCACCGCTCGGCCACCACGGCTGGCAGAGGTAGTTCTTCCCTAATTGGTTCACACTATGGGAATAATTTAGAACGAGAGGTCAACCCCCAACGGGAACCAGAAAAATAGGGGGAAAAGCGGGCCGGGGCAGGAGGAGGAGGAGGAGGAGGAGCTAGAAACGGGTAGGAGCGGTTATGGGGAAGGGAATGTAGCCTGGGAGAGAAGAAAGCTGCAATAGCTCAGGGCCTGTGCACGTCACAAACATAACCACAAAAGAGCTGTGGGCCCCTGGGGTGGGGAAGGGGGTGGGTGGGACGCAACAGGGGCCCTGTCATCTTGGAACACAGTATCACCATTGGGCATCAAACATTGTACATGGGATGTACTTGACCAATCGGAATGGTTACATAATCATTCACAGTAATGTGCCCTTGAATAACCATGGGGACAATGGAATACCACAATATGACTGCCCAAATCATCTTCGAGCGTCCAACATGTTTCGTTCTTGGCAGGTAAGCTCAGTCAAAGTTGGAAACAGTGCTAATCAAGACTCATCCAGCCAAATGACATTCCCCTGAGTTTCACTGCTCCATAGCCCAGGATTTATGGCTCTGGCACCAATTTCCTGTAGCTGGTTTTGGAATTCCAGCTCACCCTGCAATTCCCAGCTTATCGAGCTCCCTTCATGTTTTGATGCTGAGAAGGTTCACAAATGTGGCATTCAGTTCTGCAGTGACTTTTGTAGTTGTTGTCCTCGTATTTTCATCACAATCCTCTTCAATGAGTATCCATCATGATCATGGTCACTCAATACACACTTTTGTCCACATTGTGACTTAGTGGATTACATTTTTCTGCTTTCCCTGCATGCAGCATAATTCTTCAATATGTTGCCTCTTGAAACAACTAACACTTTGGCTACCTTGATTACAGAAGCAGACACCATATGAGCACCAATAATTTGCCCATGTTTTGATTCACTTAGCACTGACATAATGCACTCACAACTATGCAGAACGCCGTTTTGACTACAACTGACACTTAGAATGTATTAAGGATATTGGCCAGGTGCCATCTGTGATCAAATACAACAGCGCAACATGCAGTAAGGGCTACCATCTGCACTTATGTTCAGGCATATGTTTCTCCAGTAGTTTCCATATTTTGGCAAACTCCTGTAGTTGCATTGAAATGAACTTAACTTTCTTTAGACAAGCTGTGTGAAACCAAAATGATGTGTAACATTCTGATGCAGAGTATACCAACACACGGGATGCTCCATGGAGGACTTATGTTTTTGCTCCCCATGTTTTATCTGCCAGCTTTCACACCAGGTGCTCTCATGCTTGTAATTTCTTGGCTGTGTTGGAAAGGTAATTATAATGTCAGCATTCTGTCAACGTGACGCCAAGGTATTCTGGCTTATTGTATTTGACTATACCAAGAGGGCAGTCCATGGACTGATGATTGCTGATGCTAGACATGTAGTTTATTTATTTTTGTCTTTACTGAACAAATATTAAAATAGACACTGAAAATTCTACAATTCTTAAGTTTTGCATCACATTTAATAGTCTTTCATTTTATAGCTAGAATTCTACTTCATATTAAAGTGTTTTACATCACATTTAATCTTTTAATTTTCATGGCTAACTGTTAAATTGATGTGGTGCACTTGGAACTGACGAAGTGTGTTTAACTATACACTTAAACAATTTGAGGAATACACAATAATGAAGTTTGTTTCCTGCTGAGATTAACTGGAAAGATGAAAAAGACACTTCTGTTTTAGAAACATTTGTATAGTTTATTGATACTCTTGGGTAGCTATTCTTCGTGTTAAGAAAGATATTGGCTCTGATGTGAAATAGGGAGGTCATCTGCATATGGGAACTTCCAGCTGACCAAGTTCATTAGATCACTTGTGTAGAGACTGAACAACACAGGAGCTGGAATGGAGCCCTGAGCCAAGCCATCATGCGTACATGCAATCTGTTGTTCTTTCCACCTTGGTGTACTTTAAACCACTGATTGCCCAGCATGTTGCTTAGGATATTTCGTAAGAGTTTTACATTGTGTTGTTTTCAGAAATGTCAGTATTAGATCCTAGTGCCACACAGTATCAAAAGCTGGTGATAGATCAACAAAATCTACCCTATACTTGAGTTTTTTCTGGTAGACATTTTTTGTACACGCTGTCAAGGAGAGCACTTACCTACAGCAGCTTCTAAGAGGTCTAAATCCAGCTTGTTCAAATGATCAGAGAATTAATTTGGTCTTGTATTTGGTTTAACATTATTATTTCCAGGAGGCTGTAAGCATAGTTAAGTAGAGGTACTGTGTGAAAGTCCTCTGCAGCTGTTCCTTCTTTTCCTCTCTTAATTTTTCTAGTAATTTTCCTGTGTAAAGAATTTCACGAAAAATGTGAACTAGCCAATTTTGCGTTCTGGCTCCACTGTGCATAAGAAATTCAGGGTAGAGCACATCTGAACTTGTAGCTTTTCTACATTTTGAATGCATCTCCATGTCTGTTGATTACTGCTGTCACACTCTGCATGAATAAATGGATAGTTCCAATTAGGGTTACTCTAGCATATGGTATTTCAGATGCAATTCCAACATCAAACACTGAATATACATCAACATAATATGTACAATACTTCTCAGAGACAATCTGAAAACATGCTCAGAATTTGCCAACCTATATTGTGATCACATTCTACATCACGGAAGATTTCTCACTCATTTCCACAGAATGGATATTGGGACTCTCCAAGTAGTTTGTGCAGCTAAACACTAGAAAGTGATTTAAATGATTTATTCCTTTAATGAGTAGCATCACAATCAGCTAGACACTTGGTGCAAGAGACTAAGTAGAAACACAAATTTCCCACTACTTTCAGCATTATCATTACATAAAAAAAAACAACTCTCATAAAACCATTATCATGAGATAAAATTAAGTGTATTCTCATTGTGAGCTTCTATGTCATCTCATGGATTGTCAGGTGATAATAATAAAACTATGAACTGGTTAATTTTTACCTTATAGAAACCACTGTAATAATCATAATACAACAGAATGTAACAAATTATTGCAGTCCTACTACTCTTTACCTTCAGTTCCCCAATATTGTAAAAATTCTCTTGTTACCATTTACCATGATGAATTGCTCATGTGTTGTGGAGGCCCTTGCTTCACTTCCTCCTTTCACATTTGCTTTATTTGATGCCTCTGTTATCAATATGTGCACAATACTTGTCTGCTTGAATACATTTTGAGAGAGTTATTAATTATTCTGCTGTATCAAACGGAAAATTTACTTGAAAAAACTGAAATTGCTGGGAACCTGAAAGGCTGGCCAGTATTTACCTTATGAGGTGAAATTCCAAGCAAGCCCCCTACTGCTAATAGGCATATTTAAAAAAATTGTTTGCAACTGAACTTATTTAGCTGATGGGTTGGCTTTCTTCTTCTTCTCCTTCTTGTCACAAAATCTTGTCATCTTCTAAATGAAGTTTCTCTTTCCTTTTTTTATCCAGGATCTGTGGCTTCCACTTATCTGCAAAGTGAAGTTTCTTGACAACAGCACCTCAACTTTCAAGCACTCAACTATTATTAACTTTCATTCAAGTATGAATATGGAGGATTCATTTGGCCAATTTGTCAGAATTTAATCTGAAAATGTGACTAAGACTTTAATAGCCTCTTCCTAAAAGTAATAGAATTTTCAATTTTTTGAGGTTTCCTTTTCATCCGAATTTCACCTACACCAAAAATTTTCCTTATATAACATTTTCCTCTTACTTTTCTCTGGGAGACTGATTTTTTTGTTATATCTGTTCCCTGTGGCAATGAGACCCTTCCATGTACTGACAATTTACATATGAAATTCACAGTTCAGTTTCAGATGCAATTTCATGACATTGTTCTAGTGAGAGAATTGATTCTTTCTTATTGGTGGAGAGAACTGTAGTCTGGCAAGAGCAGAAAAAACATGTCTACCAGTGAACCTCAGAATACTTCCCCCTAAAAGGTAATTATTGGGTTGGTGCATAAATTCGTAGCATTTTTTCCATAAGTTTAATAAACACAGCATATACACATAATAGAGATTTAATCATCTATAATATATTCTCCTTCACTATCGATAATAGTCTGCCAATACTGCAGTAACATTTCGATAGTGTGACTATAGAAATTACATGGTTCTGAGGCAAACAGCTTGTCAAGCCATGTTTGGAGAGCATTTTCACCTGGAAAGGAAGTGCCCTAAAGACAGTTCCCTGAAGACAGTTCAATCGACAGTGGAAAAGCTGAAAATCTGAGGGTGCAAGATCAGGTGAATAAGGTGTGTGCAGAATGCCTTCCACCCCAACTCCTGTATAATGTTTTTTGTCAGTCTAGCAGAATGCAGGCAGGCATTATCATGGAATATCATCACTTCACACAGTCTTCCTGGTCGTTGTTCTTGAACTGCATAAGCAAGACATCTCAGTTGTTGACAATAAATGTCAGCAACGATGGTCACACCTGAGGAAAGCAACTCCCAGTACTGTTCCACCCGATGCATAACCTTATCTTTCGTGGGTGTGCGCAGGTTTTTGTACAGGAAGTTACTGCTTTGTTTGGGCTCAAACACTGCTTTCTTTTCTTCACATTAGCATAAAGACACTGGTTCTCAGCACCACTAACAATACAGGATAGGAGTGATCCGTGCTGTTCAAGAGCCAATTGATGATATGCAAGCAGGGATGCATATATGGTCACCCCCGATTTTTGTGATTTTGGCTCATGCTGTACCTATACACTCAATTTCTGAACCTTCCCCAGTGCATATAAATGTTGCACAATGCTGCAATGATCACCATTATCACAGTTCATAACATCTGCCAGTTGTCAAGTATACTGATGTGGATCATTGTGGATTACAGTGTTTACACAATCTTCATCGAACCCCCGAAGGTCTTCCTGAATGTCACTAATGTCAAAACAATCCTCCTTAAAATGAGAAAACCATTTTCTTGCTGTGCTCCATCCAGTGGTATTATCCCCACACAGGGCATAAATGTTTCTGAATGCCTCCACTGGGGTCACCACTCTACGGAAATCAGTCAGAAGAATTTATCAAAAATTTTCTGATTTCTCCACCTGGCACGCCATTTTCTAGTGTCCACAGCTCCATGCACTGTTTCCAAATGACAACAATTAAACTCAAACAGCAAAAGTGAACTGCACATAAAAAATGACAACTGATAAGCTTATAGCCTCCAAAATACCTGAATATCAACATGCAAAACAAAAATCCTATGAACTTATGCACAAATCTAATACTTGCCACCAATTCTGCCTCCCCTTAATTTATTAACAGTGTCATCTGATATATACTGTTGTGTGGCCTGAGGTAGAAGCTAGATTGGGGTTATAGGCTAATGAAGCCAATGGATGTGAATATGAAATCTTGTTTGTTGTCACAGACTCATCTGCAATGTGGTCTGAAGTCTATGTTAGGTTGATAGGTGATAAATTTACTTGCTATGAGCAGTGTGAAGCAGCTGAAAATATGAATTTCTATAATTGTGCCTTTAAAGATTATTAATGGCATGTGCTGTGTTAACTCATTTCCTATATGTTCATGCCTATTTACCACAGCAAAGAATTTATTTTCCCTGACAGTGTGGTTTGCTTACATCTTAACCTATAGTAATTCTAGGCTATCATCACACTAGAAATTAATATTTCCTTCCCCCACAACTAAAAGAAACTCAGATCATTAGGTCATCACTACCTGCTCTACTCTGCTACCTCATATCTCACTGTCATTCATGACTAACATTACCAATGTATGCTTCAAAGAAATTGTGTAGATGGGTTTTGATAAAATTTTAACATTTTTTTTTAAGTAATCACATGTACCATTAGTGTGAAAAGGTACTCACAGTGTGGATTCATTGTGTCCTGTAGATCCTATCAAGAATAACTTTCAGGGATGTGGAATGAAGTCAAGATATACATTAACAGCAAACTATCAATACACCATTTCATACTACTCGTATTTATAACAGATCAATTTAATCAAGTAAATTCAAAAGAAAGCCACTACTTTGAAAAAAGCTACTAACTCCTCACTTCCACTAAAGAGCTGCTGTTAATATGCTATTATTAGATTAATGTTTATTTGATAATTTTATTTTTCAAGGAAAATATTCATCCACATCACTAAATACTGAGACATATTCACAGTACATCAGTACTTGTGATGCAGCTTCATGATGAACATTCCTACTTGCTGTATAGGTAAATCTCCTGAGTCTAAATATTCAGGTAATTTGTAGAAACAACAGCTAATCAGATGTACATTTTTAATTTTCTTTTCAGTTAGTATGGATTCCCAATTTACGGTTTCATGATACTAAAACTGTTATCGAATATCTTCCCTTCACAGTACATAACTCCTATCTGAACCCTAGAATAGGAGGTAAAGTGTACACGAAAATTATTTCTATGTCTTGTACTGTGAATATGTAACTCACTGCAAACTAACTTTTTTATCAGCAATAAAAACTGTTAAGGAGTAAATGTATAGTGAAATGCGTGTACAAATACTAAGATCTTAAGAGAGGCTCCTGTAATATGTACAGCTATCTACTGCTCACTTCTGCTGAATTAACACAATTTACATTAGGTTCTCTGCCTCAGTAGTGTTGTGATGAAATAAGAACCTTTCATTCTTAAGAATTGATATAATACACTGTTAATGTTTTGACACTTTTTGAAGTACTCTCACATTTATTTTGTTGTGATATTCTTCCAGCCGGCAATTTACTATTAACAGTCTTTTACAAAGTCAATACTGTAGATAACTTCTGCCGTATTTGTGGTGAAGTGGAATTTGCTTCAAGGAAGTTTTCAATTATGTCTTCTATGAAAAAGGCACATTTCTTATACTTTTGGCTGTAAGGAAAGGTCTATGACAAAAAATGCACAGCACAAACATGTTACACTACACGTCTCACCACTCACATCATGTGGATGAACAGAAAAGGATGTCATTTGCCATTTGGACTGTCAATGATGACTGTTACTGCCTCATAGTTTCTTTAGAAAGAAAGGAGTTTGCATGATGAAAAAACAAAAAGCTTACACCTCAATATAATTCTGTAGTAAAGTTCTGATAGAATGTAAATACTTTTGCATTAAAGGTGACTAATCACTGAAAAGTAAAAGCGTTGAGTCATTAACAATGCACCTGCACCCCCAAGTGCCGCCAGCTGGGCGCATAAAACTGCGTTTTGGCACTGTGGTGCAGTTTGTCAGGTATGGCGAGTAAAGGGAGAGGGAAGCGAGAGGCAAGGAGAGGGCTGGGTTGAATGGCTAGCGGCTCGGCAGGAGGCAGCCACTATGCCAGCTCAGAATGAGGGAGGGAGGGATGGCAGGAGCATCGGCTACACATAAGATGCACTATTGTCAGAGCCAGTGGGGAGTGGGACATGCTGAAGATTATGTTAGGACATAAAGTTGGGAGGGAGTGAGAGGACGGAGGAAGGGGAAACTTTCGGGTGGAGGATGTGGGTTATCAGAGACAGAGGGCAGAACAACTATGGAGTGAAGGATGTGTCGCAAGGATCACTCCTGCAATCATGCTGGCCTCAATCTCTGGCGACCCATGTCCCCACACCCTCAACCCAAAAGTTTCCCTCTCCTCTGTCCTGTCACCACCTCCCAAATTCACTCCCCCAACATCATTACAAGTGGGCAAACCAGCTGCCCCTCACCTCCCAAACCTCTCTCCCACCCTATCCACCTCAACACAATACCACCCAAGGCCCACCACCTGAAAAAATGCAGCATTTTCCATCTAGTTGGCATTACATAGGGGCATAGGCATATGTATGCCATGTATATGCATGTGTATAAGTGCGTGTGAGTGTTTCGTCTGTATTTGAACTGTAGATCAAAAAAAGATTACACTGAAATGTAGCAATTTTTTTCTTTGTGTGTGTGTGCGCCTGTTAACAATTCAACAATTATTCTTTTCAGTGTGTGGTCTCCTTTAATCCAAAAGTGTTAACATCATAATATAAGCTCATTAATTCACGATGTACCTCATTACAAAGATCCTAAACTACCAGAAATGATTTCTGTGAGCTATAATGAATCCTTAAATTTAGATGAACGTAACTTCTCTATAAGCATATATCCCTCCTGTCACAAGTGGAGATCAATTAGCTCACCACAGGCTTTGAATTTTCTAAAAACATGGCAGAACTTCTGGCACGACATTTGAAACAATGAAAGTATCAACACGACTCCAACAGAGTATCCACATTTCGCAATGAACTGCAGAATTAGATCAGTTCTTTAAAATGCAAAGTGAGTTCACTTACTGCAAAGGCACAGATTATGAATGCACAGTCCTGATCAATGCTTTGAAGAAAAACATTAAAGCAGTACTTTTACACAATTGTCACCAGGTTCCTTCTGTTCCTGCAGTGTATGCAACAAATATAAAACAAACAAACATAATCGAAATATGAGACATACTGATAGAAGCAGACTATGCAAAACAGTGGTAAGAAAAAAGAAAGGAAGATTACGGTTTACTGCCCCATGGGCAATGATATCAGTAAGTTGGACCAATCAGAAGTTTGTGAGGGTTTCAAAGTTACTGTCATATTATTAGTCCTGCAATATGGTTACAGCAAGCACTATGTGAATGGGCTAACTGTGCTATTTGCAAACACTCGAAAGTTCCCGGAAGAGGCAATCATCAACTCGTTGAGTAAAAAAATGTTACTGAACCACTGACGGAAGCACGTTTTGCTTACAATATTACTGGACGTATAATAGAACTTAAGAACAATTTTGTAAAAACTTCAACTGCCAATGGCTCTACTTTCTCCAACTAACTTCAAAGACCCCCCCCCCCCAAATCTTAAGAACATTTTTGTAAAAATTTCAAATGTCGAAGCCCCCCCCCCCCCAATCTGTTTCGGGAAAGTGAAACACAAGTGTGTTTATTGTTTGAATCCACACCGCGTAAGATCTTGATTTAGTAGTACGTCGTACAAAGAAAAACGTTGTATTAGGCATTGTATGGACGGATGGTGGGGAAAGGAATATTACAACACCTGCGAAGATTGGCTGACACAGAACATGCCGAAAATTCAAATTCTACAATGAAGTTAGTTAACACACGATTCATGCACCATTTATTATCGTATACTCACCATCTTTTTATCTTCCGAAACAAGAGCGACTACAGCAGACGCCTTGTAACTTTATGTTTAGCCGGAATGTACGATGGCATTGCCAACCGACTACTGTATGCGGAACTGCGCCATTCGAGTGGTAATCGGAAATTAATCATATTTAGAGAAAAACATATGCAGATTATACGGGATTGCTCTATAGTGTTTTATGACTAACGTCGATTTTAACGATGAAATTTCCGATATGGTTTCGTAATAACAACTACTAATAATAATTATTGCATGATGGTAGCCCTGTGGGAAAAATCGATGAAAAACAAAAGCACGCCGATGAGCGTCTATATTTGATGTAGTTTGTAATCACAATCATGTCCTGTAGGAAAGGAAACCAGTAGCAGGGTCTTTGAGTGTTCAGTTTATGCACTAATTACCGAATACGTTGTGTCATAAACTGGTCGTCATTTAACCTGTTTACACAACAAATGTATGTTATTATTCTATCAGTTTTTTATGTCGTATGTTTTGCGGCGTTAAATCATTTCGCATATTATATTGTAATACTGCGAAGATCATCCGATGTCAATATGTATATACAAGTAACTTATTTTTTTATTATAAGGCAAATTCATAACGAGGCAAAACTCATTGCTTTCTTAGTGTTCTCCTCTATTGAACTGCCTATTCATAATTAAGAAGCCCAATAATCCAGAAGAGTTGGGTAGAATGTTGACACACCAGTCACATTAATGTGCCAGTGCGGGCATAAGGGTATTTCGTCGCACGGTGGGGTACTTGCTACAAAACCTTAGAGAGTGCCACACAATCTTCAATACAATTGTAGCGATAGTGGAAAATTATCTTGCTGCAAAGTGCCGCTTGTCAAAGAAGTTTATGAGACTGTAGCCATGAAGTTCATTTGCCGTCAGTGCAGTGAAATGTCGCGTGTATTGTGCAAGAGCGTTGCTTTCTTTACGTCGCGGCTGTCAGTTGGCTTTCCGTGCAAGTCGCCAGGGCCGCTGCAATCGGCATTGAATATTTCACAGCCGTCACGGGCCGTACATTTTGTTTTGAGATATAATAGTTCTGTTATTATTTCTAATCAATTATTAACCTTCTGTATTTACACCTAATAGAAGCAACATTCTTCTAAGAGATACATTTATATATGTAAGATTGTGTATTTACCCGATCTGTATTTGCTAACTCTTGTGCGCCGCCCAGTGCTTAATTTCTGAACTTTCAGGTGCCAGAACGCGCCCCCTTCTACCACTCCCCCCCCCCCCATCCTCCCCCTCAGCCGGCTACAGAGAGAGATTTGTGATAAGACTTACAATGAGAAATCATTTTTTAGAAAATACTGTTCTGAAATTCAGGTTTTTAAACCATAATATCTTATAATCACAACAGCTGCTGCCGCCGTACCAGTGTCACTTTGCTCCATAGTTCTGTTTCATAGTTCATACGTATTGGCACAAGTCGGTAGTCTTCGTGACTATGACATCATGTTTTCAAATGCTGCCAGCCGCAACGTTCGAACAGTTGCTTTGTTGCTGCTCTATGAACGTGTGTTCATTATTAATCAACAAGGCATTTAGCAGTTAATGACGATGAAGATAAACCTGCTCCATCCGGGTCTCGTACAATTTCGATTTTCCACGTCTTCACGAAACGTGAATTCTGTGTTCATTTTGTACCATAGCAGCGGATCGTTGTTGCGTCGCGCGAGAGTTGATAATGCAAGATAAAGATAAAACATACCCCCTCCTCACCCTGAGGCTGCTGTAATCTTCTTCCTCTCCTCCCCGCATCATGTTACACTGCCATGGGGAAAGACTATATGTAATGTTCTTCAATCAGATTTTGTCATTTGAAACTTTGACGATAGTGAGTGAAAAAGAAATCAGAAGTTTTATTTATACAGGTAATAAATAAATTCGCTTCTAAATGTAAAATGTAACTATTGGAATAAAAAATAACTATGACTTACTTTTACACTCGTAAAAGAATTAAGTACTTTCTATGTTACTAGCCAAAGAGAAAGGTCTACACCATTTAATTAACACGAGACTCTACGTGTAAAAATTGAACTGAAAAACCACTATTGTTATTTGTAATTTTTGGCGGCCTTGACACAACTCTACTCCGTGGCGCCGCTGACCGGGCCAAGCAGCGGGTCGCCGCATATGAACAATCGGCACGTAACTTCAGCATAGGAGTAACAATGGCGGCAGCACCAAAGGTGTGCATTAAAACCGCCCACAGTAACAGCAGCACACGTTGCCAGTGGTGGCATGCTGATCCGTGCCCTTTGAATGCTCGGGCGCGCAGAGAATCGCCTCTCGGTGGTGTCGTGTGGAGAGGCCTTTTGCACTTACCTCATAAAGTCAGTTCCATCTCTTTCTTTCTGCATCTACTGATTATTTCTCTGTAATCAAACTAAAACATGAAGCGCGCTTGAAAATGCCAGTGATACTTGTTAAGCATTGTAATTTGGAAAGTAATTCTGAATGTATACGGAATGTAGGCCTTACTGCTGTTGTGACGTTGCGCGACGCCAAAATATTGTATTCAACTAATGTCAGTACTGTCTACCAAATCGCTCAATAAACATTACCTCTGTTCTGCCCGCGCTATTTAATGTACATTATTGTAAACACAGAACACAGCCTATTATTACCCCACAGAAATTAGTTTAAATAAAATTACTTCTATAACAAAACTGTAATGCAGTTGAGTTACAATATGCTTGACCATAAAATACGCACCATCGGGTATTGTTTCTAAATGAAAACAATAGTTGTGGAAAATGCCATGTAATTTAAATATCTTGCATCCCGCAGTGAGCATAACCAAAGAAATGCTTTCTCTGTCTATAGCACAGATTCACACAAAAATAATTTACTCAAATAAAGGGTGCGTCAAAAAAATGTATACACACTTTGATGCGTCATAGAAAATTTATTTCCAGTTCTACAATGTTAGCCGGCCTCGGTGGTCTCGCGGTTCTAGGCGCGCAATCCGGAACCGTGCGACTGCTACGGTCGCAGGTTCGAATCCTGCCTCGGGCATGGATGTGTGTGATGTCCTTAGGTTAGTTAGGTTTAAGTAGTTCTAAGTTCTAGGGGACTTATGACCACAGCAGTTGAGTCCCATAGTGCTCAGAGCCATTTGAACCATTTTTTTTTCTACAATGTTAAATTTCTAGAAATGGAAAGTGTGGTGTCACCGCCAGACACCACACTTGCTAGGTGGTAGCTTTAAATCGGCCGCGGTCCATTAGTACATGTCGGACCCGCGTGTCGCCACTGGCAGTGATCGCAGACCGAGCGCCACCACACGGCAGGTCTCGAGAGACGGACTAGCACTCGCCCCAGTTGTACGGACGACTTAGCTAGCGATGCACACTGACGAAGCCTCGCTCATTTGCAGAGCAGACAGTTAGAATAGCCTTCAGCTAAGTCAATGGCTACGACCTAGCAAGGCGCCATTAGCATTACATTGCATGAATCTACAGAGTCTCACTTGTATCGTCAAGAGCGATGTACAACAATGATGGATTAAAGTTAAGTATTCCAGCAGCTACGTACTTTTCTTTATAGCATTCATTACGTATCCTGTTTCAGACCTCACGCCAGCCTGCGTGAGTTAACGCGTGCATTCGGCCTCCTCAACCAAGTAGTGTGCGTATTGACATCTTCAACTTTTGTGGTCCTGTCCTCCTCAGTTGCGCCTAATACTACGGTATAGTGCCTGGCACTAAAATTGTGTTTTATTCAGTTGCTGTCAGACGGTCCATAAGTGAAAATTATCAATATACCGTAGTGTGCGTATTGTTGGCTAACTGCTAACACTACAGAAAGCTTAAAGTCCAATTGGAAAAATAAATGTGCTTTGCAAATGTGATTAATGTTCAGACTGGTGGCCTTCAGCAACAATACATTTCTGAGTATGAGTCACCACTGATTCCGTATATTGTACCAAAGTGTCCAATGAGATTTCTGCGCACACCACCTGAATCTCATTCCAAAGTGTGTCCAGGTTACGTGGTTTACGTTTGTACACCTCATCTTTTACTGTGCCCCACAAGAAGAAGTGAGGTCTGGAGAGCGTGCAGGAAACTCGATTGGTCCCCTGCATCCTATCCACTGGCCTGGCACATTGTGATCCAGGTATGCTCGTACGTCTCTATGATAGTGCGGCGGGGCGCCATCTCGTTGGAAATAAAACTCATCATTACCGTATAATGCACGAATGGCATGGAATATGGAGTTAGCATGCATTGTTAGGTACGTTTCTCCAGAAAAAGGTACGTTTCTCCAGTAACAGTACCTTCAAAGCGGAAAGGCCCAATGAGTCCCCTTGCAGACAAACCACACCACACATTTACACCAGGCAAATTCACAGCCTCTTCAATTGTAATGTGAGGACTATCTTCAGCCCAGTACATACAATAATACCTATTGACAGTTCCATTGAATTTGAATTGGGCTTCATCGGACCAAATTATGCTACCCATAAATCCCGGTTCACGTCCCACCATCTCCTCAACCCGTTCACAAAATTCTAACTTTCAATCTGGATCGTCGTCACTTAGCTGTTGCACCAGCCTTGGAATGTACACACGAAACTTGCCTTTCTTCATACTGTTCCATGAATTTCGAATTTGTCTCGTAGACGTGTAATTGTTAACCTTGAAGGTGGTTCTGTACCATACTCACTTCTCCACTGTCTTCGAACCGCAGCTATGTTCTCAAACTTCCAGTACCACTTAATTATCTGCTTCCGCGCTTCAAAGCTCAAACGCAACGTCCCCATGTTGCAGTTACTTCCTTGACACTGCAGCCACCTGTTGAAGAAACATAACATTCCTTTCTCATAGATATTTAACCTTGTAGAACGGGAAATAAATTGTCTATGACTGTTCAAAGTGTCTATACATTTTTTTACGCACCCTGTATATATGGAAGTTAATTGCTGGAAAACAATTATGAAAATTCAAGGATCGTGGGATTTTGTTGTTAGCAACAGCAATTAAAGAGAGATATGATAAAAATGACCAATTTTATTCAGAAATAACCATTAAACTGAGAAATTCTGTGACACTATACATTAAGTTATAATAATCAGAAAATGATAAACACGTCATAGAGACGACAGATTTGTTCTTTGCTATAATCCCATACTGTCTTTTAACTGAGAAAAACATATTTCATAAGTAGCCACTGCAAACTGAATATTTATTTATTAAAGCACTAACAATCAAAAGGGATCTGTTATCATAAATGTTAACACATTTGCTGTAATCTGACCGAAAAAAGTCTTACACGTAGAATACATCTTGTAGGAAGTGTAATCAGTGCGTTTGGCATTGGGAGAGAACTATTAAAAAATAAACATGCACTTATATTAAAATCAGCATCACAGTGAAGTCGACCATTTCAGTCAAGCTTCTTGAGTTCCACTATAGCTCTGTTAAAATTTTTTTAATGCTAATGACCAATAAACTGAATCGGTCGGATTGAGCATCGACCTGTTAACTCATTTATGATAAAATTACAAATGATTCCAAACAAGAATATCACATTAATAATAAATCATATTCAGTGCTAATTTTGAGATTACAATTTTGTAGTCTGAAATATGAATTTAATTTCCCTTCACTCATAAAATAACAAATGGCTCTGAGCACTATGGGACTCAACTGCTGAGGTCATAAGTCCCCTAGAACTTAGAACTACTTAAACCTAACTAACCTAAGGACAACACACACATCCATGCCCGAGGCAGGATTCGAACCTGCGACCGTAGCGGTCGCGATAAAATAACAAGTCCTGTCAACATGCAACATAAACCTTTGACCTAAGAGTCTACAACTTTGTTTAAATAGTTCCATTTAAATTTTATTAACTTAAAATGACAAACATCTGTTATTCTGACAAGAGTCAGTGGCATATGACCAGTCAATTCATACAGAATATACATCGTATATTTATTGTTAAAAAGAACCTTTTTAGGACGTATTGAATTTTAACTGAGCTCATAGTTTTAAATTATTTCATATTCAGTGGCTCAAACAAAGGAAGGAAAAGTAAGAATTGCGAAATTATTTCAAACACAATCACAAACAGTTTGAGATGGATTAAGAAAAACGTTTCCA
Source organism: Schistocerca nitens (assembly GCF_023898315.1). Taxonomy (NCBI): domain Eukaryota; kingdom Metazoa; phylum Arthropoda; class Insecta; order Orthoptera; family Acrididae; genus Schistocerca; species Schistocerca nitens. Next base: position 437,639,698 of record NC_064622.1, read on the forward strand.
TAATACAATATTGTCTTCATTATACACTTTATCACTTCGTGCTTTTGACTGTGCAGCAAGTGCAGAATGATACCCCTTAGCCAGCCAAGACTTAACATGACGCCCAGGTTCATATCTAGCTACAGGTGGTCCCAGAAGTCTGATGCGTAGTAAACTACAAACATTGCTGATGTAGAGTGAAGATCTTAGTGGTGCCATAATTAAGTTCATTGCAGAAAAGCCACGTTCACACTCCGCACTCGACACTGCAATGTTGTTTATTACTGATAAGAATTTTTTGAACATTGGTGGCTGTACAAGAATAGTTGGCGTTTCTCAGCTTAGTACTGGTTTCAGAGCCTGTTTGTACTCCCTGAAGTCCTTTATTATTTCACGAGGGCTATAAATCTTAAATCTTTCACACATTCGAAAAATCTCATTTTCTCTGTAAGTGATTGATACGTTTTTAGGCCATAATTCGGGGTGAATGACCTTCATGTCATTCATAACATCGTATCTTTCAGATGCATTCACTCTTGATAACAGCCTGGATGACAAATTAATTGCCAAGCTGCGATAAAACTGTTTATCAAAAATCTTAGAAATATTTGTTCTTTCTGAAAGTTCGACACATTGAAAGTTCATATTTTCCAGTGCAATGTTAGCTACATTTGCATGTTGTCCCATTGCATCAACCCGACTTTCAAACACTTTTATTAAAAGTGTAATGTCAATGTGATCTTGAACAAGTTTTACACTTGATCTTTGAAGCTGTAGGGATAGATCGGCCAACTCTTCTAAGGCACCATTCACTACAGCTAGGTCGGAGACAAAAGATGTAGATGACAGGCTATTACAAAGCCCTTTCTAAGTAGACCAGGTTGGAGACAAAAGATGTAGATGACAGTGTATTAGAAAGCCCTTTCTAAGTAGACCGTTGTTTTGAGTCCTGTTTCGTGTCCTCTGATGCTTCTAAAAAATGAGTGTACAGAGCCCTGTAATCTTTCCATACAGCTTTTGCTGCCAATAAACTGGAGGCCACCCAACGAGTGTCAAGCACACGACCGATTTTTAAAATTTCTTGCTACAAACCTTTAGCAACAACTGCCAGCTCCCTGCTGTTTTTCGGAGAGCAGCTGAAGATATTTCTAACTTTATCCATGAATATTTTAAAGTGATTAATTCCCGCCACTTCTTCTGTCGTGTCGTGCACGGCGAGTTCTAAACAATGATTCAAAGAATGCCAGATGAATAAGTTTGGAAACATTTCCATCACCTGCTTTGCGAGGCCAGACTTTTTTCCTAACATGACAGACGCTCATGGTCTTTCAAAAAGTCATAGCCTAGACCTAGTGATTCTAACTGCTTTAAAAGTTCTTTCAAGATACCAGATGCTGTTGTATCATTTAGCTCAAAAGCGTCAAAAAAAGTGTCATGGGGTTTTCCATTCCTTTTAACAAGGTTCTAAAGTATACAATCAAAGCCCTTTTGTTTGAAAAGAAGTGGCTTCATCCAAAAGAAGTGAAAATTTGGAGTCATTCTGTATTAAATTATTTATTGGATCTGATGTCATCTGGTCAGAAATATGAAGCACTATATTAGAGCAAGCAACATTTGAATGTAGTATTCGGCCCATATCCAAACCATTTTTATTTTGGAGATCAATTTCTGTCTCAAACTCATAAAACGGTCTATTTAAGTTTGCTTGCTTATAAGCTGTGCGAAATACACTCTCAGTAACAACTTGTTGTTGAAACTTCCTGGCAGATTAAAACTGTGTGCCCGACCGAGAGTCGAACTCGGGACCTTTGCCTTTCGCCGGCAAGTGCTCTACCAACTGAGCTACCGAAGCACGACTCACGCCCGGTAATCAAGCTTTACTTCTGCCAGTACCTCGTCTCCTACCTTCCAAACTTTACAGAAGCTCTCCTGCGAACCTCGCAGAACTAGCACTCCTGAAAGAAAGGATATTGCGGAGACATAGCTTAGCCACAGCCTGGGGGATGTTTCCAGAACGAGATTTTCACTCTGCAGCGGAGTGTGCGCTGATATGAAACTTCCTGGCAGATTAAAACTGTGTGCCCGACCGAGACTCGAACTCGGGTACTGGCAGAAATAAAGCTTGAGTACCGGGCCTGAGTCGTGCTTCGGTAGCTCAGTTGGTAGAGCACTTGCCCGCGAAAGGCAAAGGTCCCGAGTTCGAGTCTCGGTCGGGCACACAGTTTTAATCTGCCAGGAAGTTTCATATCAGCGCACACTCCGCTGCAGAGTGAAAATCTCATTCTGGAAACTTGTTGTTCCTTTACCATGGAAGCAACTGAGTTCTGAATGTGATTTTTTTCTGTGTTTGTCTGGATTTTGTTCGCTAAAGCGTGACATTGAGATGTGCGGTGATCAAATAGTTTTTTCCTAAGAGACGTTAGTTGATCTTTGTTATTTGCCCCATATGAGCTTACAGTTCCTACAACCCATTGCTCACTCAGTTTTAACCCTTTCGTTTTTTCAGCACCTAGTGCGGATACACTTCTACTAACTAGGCAACCTAGCTTTTTTTTTAATAATTAACCACGGGTTTTTAGCTTTATAATCTGTACATTGTTCGATAGACCAACTATCTGTCTTTTCATCATCATTACAATTATCATTACTGTCTATAGATGTTTTGTCCGTATCCATATCCACCAACTTACAGAAATTTTCCTTTAGCGACGACGATGTAGGAGAAGGATCGTCTGCTTTGTTGTTTGCATCTTCTTCTCCAGCCACAGTTGAAGTCGTGGATTCTACATCTAAACTGCGGTTTTCATTGCTCTCACTAACTTTTTACTTTTAGGTTTAAAGAAGTCACTAATTTTTGTAGATGTATACATAACTATTAAACTCTCGTGTCCACTCACATTCACAATGTGTAAATAAATACTACGAACAAACCGAAACAATGCTGTCAGTTCTGAGCAGAATAACAACTGAACTGCAAGCGACTGACGTACATAGAGTGAGTGACTAATATTGTTGAATGTGAATTCAGAAAGTGCCTGTTGGACTGTTTGATGGCTTTTCTGTGAGGCAGCGATGGCTAACAAGGTAAATTGATTCAAACTGAAAAAGCCATAGACACGACCTGTCTGAATGGTGGACTACAAAGACTGAATTCACAAACAGACGTACAGATAGGAAATTATAACTCAAGAACCACTTTATGCGATTTACATGTTTCTTTCTTTAACTCACAGATGTATTCATTTACTATCTATTAGTATATATTTAGCTACTTTAGGCAGCACAAGAAATAAGCTGTGGCTATAATTATAAGTCAAGTCGCAAGAAAGTAGGCTGCCGTAGCGCTCTCTTGCAGTACACTACTTAAACTATTAGAGCAAAATCATTTGATTTAGTAATGAAAAGTCGGCGAGAGCATATGTTTGTCTTTCACAGTTGAGTCACAATCACACTTTTTCTGCTTTGTAGGTGCTGAAACAGGCGACTTCAGGAGACAAAAATCATCATTATCGTTCAACCGTAATCTTTTATTTAGGTACATCTTTTTGAGCTCTACAATCTGGTACTACATAAAGTGGTCTAGTTCTTATGGACTATAACGTATTTCAAGAGAGCACGCTGGCGGAAAATATTTTTACTTCATATAGCTGATGAAGTTCAGCGCTGTTGGGCGTGGCCGGCACTTGGATAGGTGACCATCCAGCCGCCATGCGCTGTTGCCATTTTTCGGGGTGCACTCAGCCTCGTGATGCCAATTGAGGAGCTGCTCGACCGAATAGTAGCGGCTTCGGTCAAGAATGCCATCATAACGGCCGGGAGAGCGGTGTGCTGACCCCGCACCCCTCCTATCCGCATCCTCAGCTGAGGACGACACGGTGGTCGGATGGTCCCGGTAGGCCACTCGTGGCCTGACGACGGAGTGCTTTTTTTTTTTTATAGCTGATGAAATTTAATCGGCTGAACAGACTTTCAGAAATATAGCTAAGAACCGTCCCGATTAAACCAGCTTTCAATTAAATAACGGCTTTAAAATTGGAACTTTCGTTTGAGAACTATTTAGGGGCAGACAGACAGACAGACTTACGGGTCAAACATATACGCCTCCGTTCTGCATTGGGAGTTCAAATTTGCCCCCTGTGGGAGCTCCCCTCTACTGTACAGCGTCAACCATGTTCGAACAAGGGTGCGGGCAGATAAAGACTGAAAGGTCAAGAGTGCCGTGGACAAAGGGACGTATCGGCTCGAAAGGCTGCAAACTTTTAGTCATGCGTGCTCCATACGCACATTTGATTAGTAGCTATGACATAAATTACGACACGGAATAAAATGATTTCGTGAAAGCACCTTATACAGACTTTCACATTCAAACACGGCTTACGTTATTTATTTCTCATTGACACATATAACACGAGACGCCGCCTTGTTACTCCATCACTGAGGTTGTTGGCAGTCGTAAACAAAAGGCGATATGTACCGATCACAACTTTGGAATGATACTCAACATATCTTGGCTATCTGTACGTGCGTACACACACACACACACACACACACACACAGTACCTCCTGCCAGTCACATCACGTTGGCGACCCACTGTCACGTTCACTTGTGCTGGTGCAGCGGCATATTATAGTTACGTTGTGATTCAATACACGTGTACTATTTCAAATCTCCGGTGCTGAACTGTTTTTTTTTAAAAAAAAAGAAAAAAAGGGTCTCTGGGAGGTGCCGGAACGCGTTCCGGCAGAAATTAAGCCCTGGCGCCGCCTCATTCCTTCCGTGGACGCAATAAAGTTTCGTCCTGCTAGTCCACAGTGATAATTTCTTGAACCGTCAGGCTATTAACAAACCGGTCGTCATTGATACGTCAGTAACGGCAAAAATGGTAACCCCTACGTGACTGAAGCCTGGAAAGCGCCAAGAGGTGCAAATAAACAGGATACGAAATGACCGAATCATCCGAACAAATAATTCCGACAGTCACGAGACTCGCAATGCCCTTAACCCACGTTTTGGCCTCACAATCTGGCGCTTTTATTTGCGCAAGTTGAAGCCAGCTCCCTCTGCGGCGGTATTACTATGGACTCCCCAAAATTTTCGCTGATCGTCAGTCAAGTAGACTATCGTTACACTGCGAAAGAACAAGATGTAACAACCACACCGCCGGCAGTCAGTGCATATGAAGATGGAAGGCAGAGCTGATACGACGAGTTTCTGCATCACAAGATAAGCGCAAATGAAAGATGTTAGCTCAAGAAGATATGGGGGACCACAAACCATTGTTTACGGCACCTGCACAGCAAGGTAGACGTTGGTACAGCGCCTGATAGCCTGCTGCATAGACTGTGGGGTCGCCGTCTGCCGCCACGCATACAAACCATCATAGCGTCACATACTGACAGGCCCTTGGATGGAGTGATTGACTGTAGAGTGTATGCCACAGGCCAGGCTGCAATTCTACACAGTAATAAGTGGCTTAGGATTTGCAAGAAGTTATTTTGATTATCTCTTGTATATAAAGACAGAAAATGGCCGTAAAACGTACTTACTCGTATAGATTGATGATCTGCTGATCTGCTGATAGCTTCAACTTCACAGAGTGAAACTGACAATTTACAGCTGTTATTAAGTGATAATTTTGAAATGAACGATTTAGGCCTGATTAGGAACTACTTGGGAATGAATATTGTTCAAAATTTTTGGGAAGTATAAGTACCTGTCTTTGAAAAATTACCCAAGGTCTTTCATATGTTTGAATATAATTCTGTTTCAGTTCCCAAGGAAGAAAATTTGGATCACAGTGTGATAAAAAAAGAAAAATCTGAAAATGAAGACAGTGAGAAAAGCTGTAGAAAATTAACAGTGTCACTGGTGTATACCGTATTAGATTCCATACCAGATATTTGTGTAGCAATAAGTATTCTAAGCAGGGCCCGCTCAGTTAGCCGTGCGTTCTAACACACTGCTTTCCAGCGGGGAATGCGTGCCAGTCCCCAGCACGAATCCGCCCAGTGGATTAGTGTCGACGTCCGGTGTGCCGGCCAGTCTGTGGATGGTTTTTAAGGTGGTTTTCCATCTACCTTGGCGAATGCGGGCTAGTTCTCCTTATTCTGCCTCAGTTACACTATGTCAGCGATTGCTGCGCAAACACTTTCTCCATGTACGTGCACACCACAATTACTCTACCACACAACCATTGGTGTTACACTCCTCTAATGTGAGACGTTCCTGTGGGGGTCCACTGGGGGTCGAGCTGCACAAAAACCCTGGGTTCGGTTTGGGGCGGCGGTGAGTGAGTGACTGCTGTAGCCTGTTGTGGCGTTCTATACCACTGCGGCTACGGATTGGACGAAGCCTCTCCGTCGTTTCTAGGTCCCCAGTTCAATACAATAGAATACAGTTCTAAGCAGGTACCAATCTTGTGTAATTCCGTGTTCGTGGAATGCTTTAAACCCATGATGTGTTGTATTAAGGGCACCCTATTATTGAGTCTTGTTATACGCTAGGGATAAAAACTGTACCGATCCCACAACTGGGTATGTTGACTTATTGGACTGGTGACGGAATAGACAGAAAGCCCACAGATATGAAATTTCCTGGCAGATGGTTATCTTTTGTTGTTATCTAATGTTTCATGGGGATCTAAGAAGCAGCACACAGGGTCTTTGTTACGAACAGAATCAGAATTTGTAGTGTTAAGTATGTCAGCTAGAGAAGACTGATGGCTCAGTAATTTGGATTGTAGTCTTTCTGGCAGTCAAAAAGTTGCTGTACTTTGCGAGGTCGATACGCGAGCAATAGACCTTTGCAACAACCCACAGTTCCATCATAAATTAAAGCATATAGACGTCTAAATTTTATTTATGAGGGAAAAAGTTTTTGTTAAGAATGCTCTGTTAAAGCACGTTAACGTAAATGAGCAACAAGCTCTGAAGAGCCACTGGGGTAAAATAAAATTTGAAAAATTCAGAGCCTCATTAGGACTTGCTTAAAGCTTGTAATACTGTTTTTGTAACACTTATAATTAAAACTTAGTGAGGGTGTTCGTGTTACAATGTTAATGTTGTTTTGGTTTTTGTTAACTTCTGCTTATCAGATGCTTTTGGTTTTTTTATTATTGTTGTCCACAACTGAGTTTAAACAATTACTACTTAAATAAAGTCTGTACAAACAGACTGACAATAGGGCCTCATTTACTGTGGCTGAGTACATATTGTCATTGGCTGATTTTCACAATATTAGAACAAAAATGGAAAATGATTTTAATGATGTAACACAATCAACATATACAGTGTGACATACAGGAATGTTTAATATGAGTTGTCAGCTATGACCAGTGACATAGAAAACATGCGACAATCCCCGTATAAACAATACAGTGACAATAATGCAATGTTATTGGCGATTTTTTTTGAGACAGTCTAAGCTACAGATCAGTCTGTCATCACAACCAGGTTTTTCAGTGACAAAGACTCGTATTGAACATTCCCCATTACTCAAATGTACAGCGCAAATTGCAGGACACATTCCTCACACACAAACAATGAAATTATGTTATATGAACATGGGCCTGGAAACGCTTTGATTCTATGTTACAACCAATTTTCTCCCACTCATTGATCAGGGGAAACACATCTGAATAGAACGAACCAGCATACCACATGACACTCTTTCTCACTGGAGATCTTCAATATTTCAATATGACCTCCGTGGACATCGACACATGCATCAACCCGCCATTGTAGTGAATCTCAGATGCACTGATGTATCCCTGGAGTATTACATATGGTTTTGCACTCTTCCATAATATGAGCATGGAGACATTGAACATCTTGTACTGGGGTTCCATACACAAGAGGCTTTAAATGCTCCCACAAATTAAAAGTCCAGTATGTTTACATCTGGAGAGTTTTGGGGTCAGGCAACTGGTCCATCTCTAGTTATCCATCCATCACTGAATCTGTTATTTAGAACCAAACGGACATCAACACTAAAATGAGGAGGTGCACTTTTTGGCCTCCAACTGAATATCAAGAAGACAAAATATGTGTAGTGTGGTATTCAGACCGATGGGACCATCAGGGTCGGTGAGGAAGACCTGAAAAAAGTGGAGCAATTCAAAGATTTTGGCTCACTCATATGTAGTGATGCTGAAAGTCTGACATATGTCTGTACCTGTGTTAGCACAGCCAGAATGAAATGGCGCCAGGTGACCATCGTCCTGTGTGATCGCCGTAGGCCTTTCCATCTGAAGTCAAAGATTTATAGGACTGTAGTCTGCCCAGTCGCACTTTATGGGTCAGAGTGTTGGCCAACTGTTGTATCCTGCCTACTCGTCAAATATGGGGTGCCCAGAAAACCTGCTTTCTCGGATCGCTAGACAACAATTCAAGCAAATCCTATTAGTAAATTTTATTACAAAAGGAAATGATTACAATAATTAACTTTGTGAGATACAGACGTGTCGCGAGCAAAAGGTGACAGACAAACAAGAAATCCCTTCAGTATATACAATTCGTAATACAAGAGAAGCAAGACAGTTCCTAAGTTCCTGTTATACAAGTGCCTACTCTTGATGTCGCTGTGGAAGTCATAGACCTGCCACCGAGCGAGGTGGCGCAGTGGTTAGCACACTGGAATCGTATTCGGGAGGACAACGGTTCAATCTCGCGTCCGGCCATCCTGATTTAGGTTTTCCGTGATTTCCCTAAATCGCTCCAGGCAAATGCCGGTATGGGTCCTTTGAGAGGGCACGGCCGACTTTCTTCCCCATCCTTCCCTAATCTGATGAGACCGATGACCTCGCTGTTTGGTCTGTTCCCCCAAACAACCCAACCCATAGACCTGCTTGTCTTCAAGTGAGCCGCAACAGGTCTCTTCGCCTAGAGGCCACTGCTGTCTCGTTGTCGTCCTAGAGAGGGGTCGGTCCTCGTGCAGTTGGCTGACGTCTTCTTCACAGCCCTCTCTGCTCTTAAGTTTCCGACCGACGCGCCGGCGCTTGAATTTTCGCCGGAACATTCTTCCCACCCCCCCCCCCCCGCCCCTAAGGACTCTCGTCGTATAAGGAGCTCGACAACGGGAAGGGAGGCAGGATTATGGACGCTGCGCTGGACCAGGGGCTGTGGCTGCGGGGGACGTCAGGCTCCCGGTCGTATCCTGCCATCCGGCCTTCGCTCTGGTGGAAACGACCAGAAGTGTATGTGTCCACCTTCTGAGGCCCATAACAAGAGATAGAAGACGTCGGCTATTGCGGTATGAGTGGGTCCAGCTCCATAATTAGGACGAGAGGAGGCGAAGGTTTCGTCTCCATTGGGTCGCCCCGTGGTGTCGTGATGACACTCTCTGGCGGCTGCCGTTGCCATGCTGTCCTCGGGATCCTTGAATCTGGGGGAAGAGACACAGCAGGATCACTGTGCACATGACAGTGGCGAATTTGATTGTGATGTGGGGGCTGCAATCCGTATGGGCCTGAAATGAGATACACGCATGCGCCAAGTCGACGAAGTACATCGCCTCGCGCCCACTGGGTGCTGCCGCTAAAAACCCTGTAAAACACAATGTCATGCGGCGCGAAGAGGTACTTGTGGCCATCCTTCTGCGCCGGATGCTGAGGAGGGCGGAGCAGGTGGAGCAGTCCGATGGCGGCATCCATGAAGCAGTTCCGCCGGCGGTGGTTCATCTCGTGGATGCGTGCGATAGGAGGCGAGAAACAGTGCTGAATGGTGCTACGTGGCGTTTGATCCCTGGTGTCTGGGTGCTAAGTTTGGCCATCCGCTGCTTGAAAGTTCCGACAAAATGTTCCGTTTAGTCGTTGGACTGTGGATGAAACGGGGCAATAGTTAGATACTGTATGCCACTGCGTTTACAGAATGTTTAAAATTCATGTGAAGTGAACTGAAGGCCGGCACTATGACTTCAGGCAAATCTTCGAGGCAAAAAATAGAGGACAACCCCTGAATGGTGCTACGTGGCGTTTTCGAGTTCATTGACACAGCAAAAAGAAACTTGCTATAAGAGTCAACCACAATCAACTAACGAGTGTTCCAAAAAGATCGCGAAAAGTCTATGTGCACATGTTGCCATGGTGATTGCGACTTAGGCTTAGCAGAGAATTTTTGTGGCGGAGCGGACTGATTTTCCGCACATACGTGACACTGCGTGACGTCATATGTTCTATTTGGTTGTCTACGCGCTAACTGTTTCGTAGGAACAATCCCCCCAGTGTCCTCGGTGAAGTAACTGCAACACTGTCCACGCCCGGCAGCTGAGTGGTCAGCGCGACACTATGTCAATCCTAAGAGCCCGGGCTGGGTCGGAGAATTTCTCCGCTCAGGTACTGGGTGTTGTGTTGTCCTAATCATCATCATTTCATCCTCATTGACACGAAAGTCACCGAAATGGCGTCAAATCGAGACTTGCGCCGGCAAACGGTCTACCCGACGGGAGGCCCTAGTCACACGACATTTACGTTTTACTGCAGCACTACTTTTTGCAAAGCGTTGGGTATCAACACACGTGACTGTTCACTGTAATTTTGAAAAACAATCTCTCCTTTGTGTATAGCGAGGCTATGCCGATGTGCAAAGTATCGGCGCACTACAGAGTTCTTCATCCTATGCAAAGAGCGAGGCCAAGATCTGCGAATGTATTTCAGCAAAATGTCCAACTCTGAATAAGCTTCTGTGGCCTGTGCAATTTTCCGATAGTGCAAAGGAAATGATTGAAGCAATTCAGAATCCTGAGCATCGATGTGACAACAAAATGAAGCAGAAACGTCAAAGTCTGTATCAGGACCAATCGTCAGACGTGAAAGTGCGTCCGCATTACCATGTTGAGCTATCGGACGATACAGAATCTCGTACTGGTATTGAAACAACAACAAAGCCCATCGTTGCAATTTTTGGGCACTTCGTACATGAACTGGCTTCGTCGGACGAAGCAATACTGCAATGGCTTATGTTCCGTTACTAAGTAGAATTTTCTGCCATACAAATAGTGGTGGAATTTGCTGACACCATACACAATAACCAGTGCTCCTTTCTCTATTTGTGAGTCGTTACACGGAGCTTTGGACAACACCTTTGATGCGAAAGCAACAGGCCTGTCTTTATCACCAAATCTGTGCGAAAGCACTGCACCGATTCCGTAAGAGGAAGCGCCAATTTGCAACACAACTGGTTTGTCCGGATCAAAGTGAACCAAACAGCGATAATTGAGCAATGCATCTTTAAGTTTTTGAAAAGCTTCCTGGCACTCTTCTGTCCAAACAAAGAGGACGTTCTTGCTACGCAAGCGATGCAATCAAGCTGCAATTTGTGCAGCGTTTGGTATGAACCGTAAAACTGACTGCAATTTTGTGACATTGCGAGGAACTGGCAAGTCTCATATGGCTAACAAATGCGACTGAAGAGGATTCACACCTTGATTGCTTATGAGATGACCAACATACTGCAACTCAGGTTTAAAAAGATAACACTTATTCTGTCTGCACTTTAGTCGTGCATAAGATAACATGCGAAACAAAGCACGAAAGTTTGCAATGTGCTCTTCAGGTGTACGACCTGCTACGACAATTTCATCCAAATAGTTTGAACAGTTTGCTACTTGAGCAGTCAGCTGGTCCAAATACCGTTGGAAAATGGTGGGTGCGGAAGCACTGCCAAAAGGCAAACGGAAATATTTAAACAAGTCCAAATGAGTGTTAACAAGACACACGTTTTGAGACTCTTCATCTAGCGATATTTGAAGATACGCGTCGCGCAAATCAGTTTTAGAAAAGTAGCGACCAGCACCTGATATGTCCATGAGATCCTCTGGCCTTGGCAATGGATAAGTATCAGCCACAGTTTGTGGGTTGACTGCGGACTTAAAGTCAACACAGAGGCGAATGCGACCTGAAGGTTTGGGGAGCAAAACCAGTGGACTTGCCCATTGACCAGCTTGTATGGCTGCAATAGCTCCGCTATCTTGCAATTCTGTAAATTCAACAGCGACTTTGTCCCGTAATGCAATGGGAACAGTTCTGGCCGGGCAAAATTTTGGTTGGGCACTGTCTTGCGTAGTAATATGCGCAACAAAGTTATTAGCCTTGCCTAAACCCTCAAAAAAGAGTTCAGGGAATTCTTTCAGCAAGCTAGCTACACTGTGCTTGGCATTGAATGCAGTCACTGACAACATATTGTCCTGAATTTGAAAACCAAACAAATCAAACGAAACAAGGCCAGCCGGCCGCTGTGACCGAGCGGTTCTAGGCGCTTCAGTCCGGAACCGCGCTACTGCTACGGTCGCATGTTCGAATCTTGCCTCGGGCATGGATGTGTTTGATGTGCTTAGGTTAGTTAGGTTTAAGTAGTTCTATGTCTCGGGGACTGATGACCTTAGATTTAAGTCCCATAGTGCTTAGAGCCATTTGAAAAAAGGCCAAATATGTTCTCACAATCGTGTGACAGTAGCACAGTGAAAGTCACCGTCTGCACATGCGAGCAGTACATGGCAGGCAAAGTACATTTTCCGAGATTGGAAATATCTTGTCCATTATACGCCATCAGGTGCATGCTACTTTTAGACAGGTGTGGGGTGCCTAACGGTTCATGTGCGTTACGTTTCAGCAATGTAACAGAGGCACCCATGTCCAGCTGAAATTTCACACGTCTTCCACTAATATGAAAATGTATAAAAATATTGTTGGACTGGCACAGCACTGAAGAAACTGCTCGCTTGCTAATTTTGCTAATGTTGCTAAGACCTGCAGAAGGCTTCGAATACACTGCATTTATGACATGGGCCTTGTGACTAGATTTTTGTGAGTGGGCAGAATTCTTATGGCTGGTCTGTTGCAAACATACAGATTGTATGTGGCCTTTCTTGCCGCAAGCGTAACACTGTGCTTGTCGGGACGGGCAGTCTTGACGTTTGTGCTGTGAATAGCACCGAGGGCATGACCTAATCCTATTCGCCTGTGTAGAGGACTGTTTACATGACGTGGTGCATACAAGCTGCCACTACCTAATGGGCTGGTCGCTAGCAAGGGGCGACTCAACCCGACAAATTGCCGGCTGCTCAGCCGACGCAGCACCTGACTCATATTGATCTAGTGTTTGTACTACATGCTGAAGTGATGGATCGAACTGTTTCAAAATCTGTTCTTTAAGTCTGACGTCAGTGATATTGTACACGATTGCATCACACAACATATAATGTTGAGAGGCATCCACATGCCTTGCTCATACTGTGGCATCAAGCAGTCAGGCCTGCAAGATGAGTGGTCTGCCAAGCGAGTGGATTCATTCTTATTTATCGAGTAACATGAACTCTCGTACTCACAATTAAGTTACAGATTATCCTCCTGTATGAATAATACGCAACGGAAACGCACATCTGACTATCAGTAATTTACAGAACTCTGACTGTTCACTACGCACTGGCAATACCACATTTTCTCTTTTTTATTTAACGGCTTTTATCAACACGTGGCCATCGCACTGAATATGAGTGGCGCACACATTATAAATTCTGGATATCATGACAACATACAATTCGAAGGAAAAGGCCACCAATCTTTTTCTTTTCACTATCTTATTTATTCCAATAAATTCTATAACCTAAACACACAAATTCTATAACCTACAACAATAACACATGAGAAATTCCGCCCAGTGGGCATGGCTTTACATTGGTGAATCTCTATCTTATGGTCTAATAATTATTTAACGCTACAGTGCTCTTTCTGGATAGGATGATGGATTTTTTATTATTTTTTACACTTCGACTCTCACAATCATCATCACGAAACTTTCCTCCAGACCGAGCAGTACAAAAGGAACACGCATAACCCACTACCTCTAAAACTACCTTGCTACTCTCCCATGTCTCCTACCTAGACAATTCTCAGTGCTAGCGGCATGTGTTTTAAGGCAAGATGCTAAGGGCTGATATGTTGGATTAGTTTCTCCTATCCATCAATCAATTATGACAAGAATGAAATGCCAGGATTCCATGCTCTCCTGTCATTCTGATAGTTTCTGTCGTTCCTATCCCCGACACTGTCTGACCTATGAGTCGTGTCTCTGTTCACGATGTTACTCTCATTACCCAATTCTTGTAACAAGTGCTGAAATGACGCAGAATCGTCTAAGCCTCTGCCTGCTATCGCTATATCTCTGTGCAATTTCACTGGCAACTTCGTTATACAGATCCTAATGAACTCCACAGGTTCGTATGGCACATCCAAATACCTATTTCGTCTTAGCATTTCATGATAGCACGACACTGGATCTCTTATACCACCTTCGTTACAATTTGGCATCATCAATATGCTTTGCTTAACCTGGTCCTGCTTACTTTTCGACCAGAATTCATTTAAAAACCTGTCACAAAATATCTTGTAGCTACTACAGTCTTTAATAACTTCCTGCATTTTCGCTCTAGCCTCGTCCCTCAAATGGTTACACACAAACTTCATTTTGAGGAGCGGTCCCCACGATGAAGGTAATGAATCTTGAAATTGAGACAGCCACAGGCATGGATGTTGGTAATTATCAGGATCCGGAAAACAAGTGTACGTTTGTACCGACACGAAGTGCCTCCTACATTCTTCTTCCGCATTTATGTTTTCCGACCTTGGACTATACCCAGTTGGGTTTGCCACCTGTTTTATCCGACACAACCGTTCTTCTAACTCTCTGAGTTCGTCTTCCTCTTTCTGCCTATTTTCGTTTTTTGAATTTATCTCACTCTCCCTCTGCAGTCTACCTGGTGGTGTTTCACCCTCGCTTCTGTACGCTAATTGCAACTGTGCTGCCGGCCAGTGTGGCCAAGTGGTTAAAGGCGCTACAGTCTGGAACCGCGTGGTCGCTACGGTCGCAGGTTCGAATCCTGCCTCGGGCATGGATGTGTGTGATGTCCTTAGGTTAGTTAGGTTTAAGTAGTTCCAAGTTCTAGGGGACTGATGACCTTAGACGTTAAGTCCCATAGTGCTCAGAGCCATTTGAACCATTTTTTGCAACTGTGCTAGTTCTTCACTATGTTTCCTATTTGTTTCTAATTGTGCCTCTTTAAACTGTAATAGAGATTGTATCTCCTCCAGGTCAGCATAAACCTCTCGCTGCGTACTGTCAGAGTCTGTTTCGCCTCTTATACTGATCTTTTCTACATCTGCGCTAATCGTATTCATTCTGACCACTACCTCCGCAACTTCATCCCTGTGTTTATTTAGCGCCACATCCTGCCAGGTGTCTTGAGCTTCCACGCTTTCTAATGCCCCTTGTTTATCTGCAAGTAAGTCCTCCACTATCTCTTTGATTCTCTCATCCGGCAACACGTCCCTACGTTCTGTAATATCACTCTCTATTTCACTTATTCGTACCTCCAAATTATTGGCTTTTTCTTTCACGGCATCACATACTTGCTTCAACGCATCCAGAATTTTTTCTCCCTCATCTAACCGATTATCAACTGTGGACAGACGCTCATCGATAACTGTGTGTAGCTTCCTCATTGCCTCTTTATTTCCCGTATCCATTGCCTCCAATCTTTCCTTACTATCTTCATCCATCGCTTCCAATCTTTCCTTAGTCTCCCTATCTCTTTCCTTATTATCTTTATCCATCGCTTCCAATCTTTCCTTACTATCTTTATCCATCGCTTCCAATCTTTCCTTATTATCTCTATCCATCGCTTCCAATCTTTCCTTATTATCTCTATCCATCCTCTATAAAAACTGCAGTAGCACATTGTCATTTGCTACTTTCGACGTGCTCACCTCGTTCGCCTGAGAAACCGTAGCTTCGCTAAGGGTAGCTGCACTTTCACTGCATACCTGACCTAGCCCCGGCTCGCCCATGTCGTCGGGAAAAGCCCCCAATTGTGGACAAAGCCCGCCGCTTAAAGGATCACCTAGCCGCGGTCCGCTGAACAATTCAGACCCTTCCGAGTGTTTGCCGTTCTCGCTCATTAACCCAAGGTCGACACCTACTTCCTGCTGCACTCCTACGTTCACCCCAGAATCACTATTCTCCATGGTGACTACACTTTTTGACTGCGACCTAGTTATTACGGACATTATGCAAAAAAAATTACACAACGATCTTCCAGCCTTGGACTACGTAGCATCCGATTACATAAAAAAGTTAAAGATCCTCACCAATCCAGAAAGAAATTGCAAACAAAAAAAATTTTTCTCCTTAGCACTATCACAATATATTCCATCAAAAAAAATCTTAACAGCAAACCCTAACAGCAAAATCCTGGCAGGGTAGAAATTATGAGAGGCACCTACATGCCTTGCTCATACTGTGGCATCAAGCAGTCAGGCCTGCAAGATGAGTGGTCTGCCAAGCGAGTGGATTCATTCTTATTTATCGAGTAACATGAACTCTCGTATTCACAATTAAGTTACAAATTATCCTCCTGTATGAATAATACGCAATGGAAACGCACATCTGACTATCAGTAATTTACAGAACTCTGACTGTTCACTACGCACTGGCAATACCACATTTTCTCTTTTTTATTTAACGGCTTTTATCAACACGTGGCCATCGCACTGAATATGAGTGGCGCACACATTATAAATTCTGGATATCATGACAACATACAATTCGAAGGAAAAGGCCACCAATCTTTTTCTTTTCACTATCTTATTTATTCCAATAAATTCTATAACCTAAACACACAAATTCTATAACCTACAACAATAACACATGAGAAATTCCGCCCAGTGGGCATGGCTTTACATTGGTGTATCTCTATCTTATGGTCTCGTAATTATTTAACGCTACAGTATACTTTCTGGATAGGATGGTGGATCTTTTATTATTTCTCACACTTCGACTCTCACAATCATCATCACGAAACTTTCCTCCAGACCGAGCAGTACAAAAGGAACACGCATAACCCACTACCTCTGAAACTACCTTGCTACTCTCCCATGCAAACCACACATACTTAAATTACATTACATACACCACACTACAACATGAAATACAACACAGGGAATAGTCACAACATTATCACTTTCAGCTTTCCCACTTCAATTAATATTTATCCCAGTTTCACACGACACTGCCCCACTTCGTAATTCTACTTTCCTACTATGAACTCTGGAGATATATGCACGTCTTCCTGTGCAATGCAAGCCAAGTGGCGTTGCTGGATAGACGGCTGACTCACCTTGTTTCTCTCTCAGAGTATTATAGTTTGAATCAAGCGTCACACGGAAACATATCTCGCAAAGTAATATTAAGAACATATTCATCACTCACACGAGTCCTCAACTGATACCATGGACGAGTACTTCTCTTTATCCTTTGTCTCATACACAGATTGAGACTCACACAGTACTCACCACGTGGAAGTACTCGTGTCTAATATCAAGTCCTGCACACGCCATTTCTTAAATATTTCAACTTATAGTACACACGCTAGTAATTCAGCTTAACTTAAGCACACGGCAGTATTTCAACTTATTACTACACGTGGTTTCAAAAAATGGTTCAAATGGCTCTGAGCACTATGGGACTTAACATCTTAGGTCATCAGTCCCCTAGAACTTAGAACTACTTAAACCTAACTAACCTAAGGACATCACACACATCCATGCCTGAGGCAGGATTCGAACCTGCGACCATAGCAGTCCCGCGGTTCCGGACTGCAGCGCCTAGAACCGCACGGCCACCACGGTCGGTCACGTGGTTTCATTGTGACCGTTGGTCACTTCTGAAGATTACTACGGTCCCATTAATATTACCTGCCTGACATTTAATTCTCCCCACAAAAGTTCCTGAAATAGAGAAATTATTATTTCAAACTACTCTTAAATATTCCACATGCATACCATGTCTCCACTCTTTTGTCTTTACGGACCACACCTAAGACAGGTCTTAACAACACAAGATCCAGCGGCAGAGTGCTGAAACATGGCCGTTCTTCAGGTTCTCTCGCACCTCTGCCGAAGTGGGGGAGCACCTTGCTACCGTATTGGTCAGCCAGATTTCAGGCGCTCAAAGCTCAGGTAAATTTCATCTCTTTGGTCCCACCAAAGGTGGCCAAAGGATCGTCTCAAAGATGATCATATATTCACATTCACTATCTGCGGTTATCAGACGACCATACATTCATTCATTTCACAGATCTCACCAAACTGGATGTAGGGATTATTTTGTGGGAGTGCACATGTGATCAATTAAATAAATAAATTGTCATTCTTTCCCACACTGGTATCCGGCTTCGCTGTATTACTTGAAATTGAGTTATTTTACAAAAAAAAGTGTTGTTCTGACAAAAATAATGAAGTATGTTGTACCTATTTTCAATGGTGGGCGGTACTGTACCCTTTCAATGTAACATAAACAGATCTGAATTTGCATTTCCTTGTCATATCCTGCAAATCTGTTACCCACTCACAATAAGTTTGTTCTGATCTATTTTTGCAATTACAGAATTGATACCTAGCTGCTACCCCTTTCATTTGTTGACCATAATAGCTAGTTAGCGAATCTACAACCAGACCATGGGAAAGTTCACTCAGAGTGCCGTTAGGGAATAGTTTGTGTATGAGCCGAAACACTGTACTTCCTACCGTGGACAATAGATAGTGGAGTTTCGCAGTACCTGGTTCATTGTGAGGAATTACGTGGCCTTCAAACTGTTTTAACAATTCAAGCCGTTCTTGTTCGTGAAACCGGCGACAAGACAGTATAGTACTTGGAGCTACAGTAGGTGTAGTTTGTTGTTCTATTGGGCGTGCAGTGTTGGCCAGTAGCTGCTGCACCATGTTTAGCAGGATTGACATTTGTTGCCGGCCGCTGTGACCGAGCGGTTCTAGCCGCTTCAGTCCGGAACCGCGCGGCTGCTACACTCTCAGGTTCGAATCCTGCCTCGGGCATTGATGTGTGTGATGTCCTTTGGTTAGTTAGGTTTAAGTAGTTCTAAGTCTAGGGGACTGATGACCTCAGATGTTAAGTCCCATAGTGCTTAGAGCCATTTGAGCCATTTTGATATTTGTTGGCTCTGAAACTGAAACAGCTGCATGAGCTGTGTTGCATCTATCGCTTGCAGCTGAGACATCTGAGCAGCAGGTGGGATAATTGTGTTGCTCATATTGGAAGAGATAAATGCAATAAACAGACAAGGCAAGCAAGAAAAATAAGTACAAAAGCAAAGAAAATTTCCGCAATGCCCACCTGAAAACACTGATTAGCAAAAACGTGATAAGAGATACTGTTAAAGAAAGTAAATACACCTCGGCAAAGGGAAGCAAATATAGAATTAAGGCGCCAGCAAAACACAAAAACCAATGAAAAGAAAGCAGAGACTGTGTGGTGGCCAGGCACTGGGTTGCTGTAATGGGTCCGTTGATCTTTTCGTCGCCAGTGTCTTACCCTGCCTACTCGTCAAATATGGAGTGCCCAGGAAATCTGCTTTCTCGGATCGCTAGACAACAATTCAAGCAAATCGTAGTAGTGAATTTTATTACAAAAGGAAATGATTACAACACTTAACTTTGCGAGATACATACGTGTTGTGAGCAAAGGGCGACAGACAAACAAGAAATCCCTTCAGTGGATACAATTCGTAATACAAGAGAAGCAAGACAGTGCGTAAGTCGCTGCTATACAGGTGCCTATTCTTGATGTCATAGACCTGCTAGTCTTCGACTAAGCCGCAACCGGTCGGGAGCGGCGCTTATGTTCTCTTCGCCTGGAGGCCACTGCTGTCTCGTTGTCATCCTAGGGAGGGGTCCGCGTGCAATTGGCTGACGTCTTCTTCACAGCCTTCTCTGCTCTAATGTTGCCGATCGGTGTGCCAGCGCTTGACTTTACGCCAGAAGACCAACGACAATGAAGCATGAGCAGGCTCTCCACGTGATGGAAATGCGTTTGCTCCAATGGTCCCTTGTGCTTACCCAATTTGACCATGCAACATACGTCGATGTTCGACAGTGACTTGGAGCTGCACCAGCCTCAGACAAACTATAGGAAAGCAGGTTAAGATAGTATGGACAGGACATGCGCAGTAAAACAGACTTGGTGGCAAGAACAGATATGCACCTGGACATAAATGGCTGATGACATCGTGTCAGATCCAAGACATGATGGTGGTGGTAAGTTCCTATGGGACCAAACTGCTGAGGTCATCGGTCCCTAGGCTTACACACTATTTAATCTAACTTAAACTAACTTATGCTAAGGACAACAGACACACCCATGCCCAAGGCAGGACTCAAACCTCCGATGAGGGAGACGAGCGAACCATGGCAAGGCGACCTAGACCACACGGCTATCCTGTGCGGCAAGACTTGATGGATGGGCCATATCAAGAAGGATATGAAATTCATCAAGGCCTTCTATGAAGATGCCCATCACTAGGGACCGGAAAAATTCGCATTTTGTGAAAAATTCGAAATAGATGCGAATTCTGTCTCAAAATACGGAAACGCGGAATTACTTAATAGATTCTGTTTCATAGCGAATTGTATCCGGATGAGCTGTTTCTCAGAGATAATTTGAAATAGCTTTATTTTCTGTATATAGTATTGAAAACGTAAGCAGTTAATGGCGTTGTGTGTCATCTGTCGAAGTCAAGTTTGGAAAGATGATGTGCACAAGAACCAGCCGGCCGCTGTGGCCAAGCGGTTCTAGGCGCTTCAGTTCGGAACCGCGCTGCTGCTGCGGTCGCAGGTTCGAACATGGATGTGTGTGATGTCCTTAGGTTAATTAGGTTTACGTAGTTCTAAGTCTAGGGGACTGATGACCTCAGATGTTGTCGCATAGTGCTTAGAGCCATTTGAACCATTTTGCACAAGAACCTACTTGCAAAAGAAAGTGTACGAATGCAACGATGTACCAATAGGCTGAATGATCAGGTGCGTGTCAGTGTGGACAATTGAATGGCCTGTTTACGTCGCTTAATGCAACGTAATACTCAGCCATAGGACCTAGCATTTTATAAGAAAGATAAGCGTGTTCATTTGTTAGGAAAAGCTCAAAAGATAGTATAATGCGGACAGTTTTAACGTAGCAAAATAGGGTACGAATGTTTAGATCTATAGTTGCACGAATACCGCTTGAGATCGGGCCTGAACTACGTCGTTAACAATACTCTGCTTACCACAACAATAAGTTGCGCGTTAGTCGTCTCCGAATGCTTTGTGTTGTGCGCTGCCCGTTGCTTTCTTTTCTTCTTTTGAAATAAGTGAAGCTACTTATCCTGGTCCATCACGGCTTTCGATTATGGCCTTTACAATACCAAAACAGATCGGCGGCATCTGTGACAGTGTGTCAGTTCTGCTGTTGGCTGCTGCCCAGCGAAATGGAGGCGGTCAGAATTCTAGTCTACTCTCGTGGCGATTTGCGACTATAGCCTATAGCGCACGCCCTCTGCGCTATTAGCCATTGGAAAACAAAATCTGTAACGTTTCTCGACGGCGCCGAAATTCTTCCCCTATCGTCAAAAATCGAGTCGCCGTACTTTCGGTTCTATTTGTACGGTAAGTGCCTTTAAATCCTATCTGTAGCGTTGTCAAGCATGGGTCGTAGGGCTATGAATGCCCACGAAAGGTCGAAATTAGTAGCAGATTTTTTAATCTTCAAATTGGTCGGAAAAAGACAAATAATGACCAGAAACACCTTACATCGGAGAAACATTCACTTAACTGGCGGGAAAATGCTGCTACTTTTCAACGGAACAATCATTTTTGGAAGCTTCAATGCAGCCAAACAAAGAAAAGAAACCCCATTTCGGAAGGAGAAGGCGTTTAAGTATTTGCAAAAGCAAATATTCCAGTCCAAAAGTTCCCAATCAAGACTTCAACAGTCAATTTCAAATAACTAGTAATTTGTTTGTCTTCACTCATGTAGCGTGACAACCTTTTAAATTTGTGCGTCTAATCATTTACAAAAAAAGAAAATAGCTGCCATTTTCGACAAAAATAAAAGCGAATTTTGTAAAAAATAGATGCGAATTTTACCAAAAATAGATGCTACGTTTCATGGTCCTTACCCATGACAGAACCAAGTGCAGGCAGATGTGTCCACAAGCGGACCCTGCTATCGTGAGATAAATGCTAAGAAGACTTCGAAAGGATTTTTTCCTCTGACAGAACTTAAACTAGTTAGATTTAGTACATAAGATGCGTGTCAAGTACTTCAGCCCGGAAATGTTTGACCATTCCTACAGGGACACCGACTTATAAAAAATTTGGGGGGGTCCCGTACTGGGGGTTTTGCCCAGGAAATTTTCTAAATTTTAGATGAAAAATAGTGAGTTTCAAAGTATTTTCATGCATTTTAGAGTCATACGATCAACATTAGAACCCCGAAAAATGGACTCTCGATATCTCGACACTCCAGGAAACTCGACAAGCCTGACACATTTTTTGGCTTTGAAAAAAGAAACAAAACATAAACACGCACGATATTTTCGTAAAAAACTAATTTACAGTAATAATCATGCTTATAGACTATTACAGAGCAGTGAATATATAGCTCTGAAAAGACTGAAATTATATTTAAATAAATCCTAAACTATCATTAAAAGAATAAAACATAAAATATTGCTGTCCCACTGTAATAGCACTTCGATTAATAAGTGAAATAGCTAATTTAAGCTTACTTTGAATAAGGCTCAGGGTTCATTAAATTAAAAACAATAACTCAAAGTTAATGCCTTAATACAGCTAATAAAGTTGATACAGTATAAAATGATATTGAAATCAAGACCCTATGCTGTCGACAGGCTTTGATATACATCTGCGGGGACAGTTGAGAATGTGTGCCCCAAGTGGGACTCGAACCTAGGATCTCCTGCTTATCTAGCAGACGCTCTATCCAACTGAGCCACCGAGTGCACAGACGACAGTGCGACTGCAGGGATTTATCCCTTGCACGCTCCCCGTGAGACCCACATTCCCAACTTCATGTCCACATGCTACATTCGTACTGCCCCTGCCCATTACACCCATTACTCGCGGCAGACAATCTTACCGAGTCTCATAAGAGTTCGGGCAATGCGTGTGCATCCAGCACAGAAGAAGAAGGTCAATGGCCGGTTAGCCTTAACTATATGAAGATGGTCCGAAAGAACAGATACCATCTCCACATAATTAATACAGTATGCCTAATACTTTCAGTCAAAAAGTATGTAAATAGCGGGTTTTAATTGGGTCTTACTACGGGCCCGGGTTCGATTCCCGGCTGGGTCGGAGATTTTCTCATGTCAGGGACTGGGTGTTGTGTTGTCTTCATCATCATTTTATCCCCATCCGGTGCGCAGGTCGCCCAATGTGGCGTCGAATGCAATAAGACCTGCACCAACGCGGCCGGACCTGCCCCGCAAGGGGCCTCCCGGCCAATGACGCCAAACTCTCATTTCCATTTCCATTGGGTCTTACACCCTAAAAATATTTAAGTATTTGAAAATAACTGATATAGTACTATAGTAATACAGTATTAAACTAGTACCAATATTTCGAAACTGAAAATTTAAAATTATGTATGTATTTAATTCTCTATCTTATAAAGATTTTCAATATTGCTCTAAATGGCATTATTAGGGCTAAAGTGTCTTTAGAAATGCGCAAATGTCGACTGTCTGACTGGATTACTGAATATGAAGTCGCTGATGACTGGTCGGATGTCCTGTTCAATCATAACATCTCGGTGGGCATGAAGAACAACCAAGTTGTTTAAGCGCTTCTGTCCCACTGTTGATTGGAGAAATGACTTCAGACGTCTAAGGGCACTAAATGACCGTTCTGCTGTTGCTGTCTTGATTGGAACTACTTAGAGAAGCTTAATGCACTTCACTACTTCACATAACATTTCTCCAACTGCAGGCTCTTGTGTAATGTACTTTCTCACATCACGCGTTTTTTAAGACCTGTTGTTTTTTATTAGCGATATCGGCTAACATATTTAAGTGTAAGCGCAGTCTTTCAATGTCTAGGTCGTTTTTGAAAAACTCAATTGATTTTTCCAAATTTGTTTCACGTCTGTTTACTAAAAGCAAGCACTCTTGTTCAACTGCAATGACCTGTGTGAGTCCAGTTGAAATAAACTGCTCAGTAATGCAAGATTGCACCGTTTCACAAACTTCAATGTAAATAGTTTTGCAGTATTCCTTTGGGGTTTTGAATGTGTGCGGTGAGCTGGCTTCGTTGTTTTCATACTTCTTTGGTATACTTCGATTCCGAGGAAGTGAAGGATCATCAACTTGTGAAGGTTTTTCTTTTGAACACAATTCCCAAACTATCACACTTTCCATTCAATATACAAATTAAGCCCTCATATGTTTTTTTCCAAATCAGCAACACTTGGATGAGGGCACTGAATTTTTTCATTGACATCCTCTACTGGGTTCATTGCACGGCAATAAAGACGATAAGTCTTGAATTGTTACATTGACCCAAGGTAGCCTGCCTCTGTTTTATCCTCTGCAGAAAATGTTTCAAAAAACGCTAGAAGTTCTTCAAAGTTTTTCAATATTCTCAAGATACTAGAAGCTCGAATAGTCCATCGAGTCGGGCAAAGGGGTTGTATACCATCTTGGTCGTTGGCGCTCTCACAGCGTACGCTTCTGAAAAATCCCATCCTTTTGTTGGATTCCCTTACGGTGTTTATTAAGTCCTCGGCTAAAGCCATAATATCTATCATAGACATAAGATGGCGGAGACTGCTACACCTGCCAAGTCTAAACTGTGAGCAGTGCAGTGCACGTAACATGCATTTGGTTGTATATCCAAAACTAACTTTTTTACTCCTTTGAATTTACGTCTCATATTCGAGGCACCATCATAGCACTGTCCTCTTAAGTTATCCATTGACAAATGAAGACGAGCGAAAACGTCTTTTAAAATACTAAACCGAGTTTGTGATTCAGTGTTGGGGGTCTCGTATCAGTCAATAAAGTCTTCACTGATGATTAAAGAATCATCGTCAGTACGAATACAAAATGACACTTGTTCGTGAATCGAAGAATCACTTGTTTCGTCAACGATACTAGAAAAATGTTCAGTCTTCTTGATTGAAACCAATATCTTTCTCAACACAGACTTTCCTAGTAAATCAATGACCTCGTTTTGAATAGCATGGCATTTCCACTTATACCCCGAACGCCCTAACCAATCTTTAAACTCAGGTATGTCATTCTTTTCGAGTTCCAACAATTGAAAAACATTTGAGTTTACATCTTCGTGCCCTCTAATTGCTAGTCCTTGTCAGCATAGAAATAGTATGGTAGTAAATATTGTCTCAAGAGCTAAACGGCCTTTCTTCATATCACTATCTAACTGTTCATTCAATTGGGAGGCCGAGCTTTCTGTTAGTGATAGAAATTAGTTTCAGAACATCTTCTTTATGCTTAAACGTATTTTCATGAAGACAGACGGAATTTTTCCAAAGCCTTTTTCCAGTTTGAAACCCTTCAGAAGTAAATACATCTTTTTTTTTTAAAGAAAATTGTAACGGATTTTTAGCTTCTGCCTCTTTGCAGGTTTTTTAAGAAAATTGTAACGGATTTTTAGCTTCTGCCTCTTTGCAGGTTTTGCAAAAAACTTTTTCGGTAGATGCTTCATATTCTAGCCGTGTATATCTGATCAACCAAGACTTCTGAAATGGTCTTCCCTTACCGGATTGTCGAGGTTTCGGCCGTGAACGGTTCTCGCCCGAAGACGACAAAGCAATTGACGACACAATAATTGCTGGAGGTTGACTTGCAGTATTATCAACTTCCAAGCACGCCTTTTTGGTAACAAATTTATCCCATTGCAAACTTAATTCACAATACACTAAGAGACTAAGGTAAACGAATAAAATAGTTCAAATGGTTCAAATGGCTCTAAGGACTACGGGACTTAACATCTGAGGTCATCAGTCCCCTAGACGTAGAACTACGAACACCTAACTGACCTAAGGACATCACACACATCCACAACCGAGGCAGGATTCGAACCTGCGACCGTAGCAGCCGCGTGGTTCCGGACTGAAGCGCCTAGAACCGCTCGGCCACCGCGGCCGGCAGAAAATAGACCGCTAGACACTGAAGTCGGAACACTAAACACATCTGCAGCAGCACTGAACGAAACTATCCACACTGAATGACTGCGACAGTAGGGTGGGCTTTATATAGCTGCAGCGTCGTAATGTCTCGAAGCGTCAAGGTGACGCGAGGCGGAGGGTTCCAGGCGCTTCTACTCCAGTCCTTTTGATGTCGCCGCGACCGCAGCGCTGGCCCGCCTGCGCCAGACTTTACCCGAAGATTCGCGCACTGGGACAAATTCTAAGTAGGCCTGCAGCAATGTAACACTATCATGATTCAGACCACTCATTTTCAGTTCACCTGCTTACTACTGTAATAATTATTTGTTTTAACTCATTACTGAATGTATTTTAAAAGGGAACTATCATCAAATAGGGAAAATAAAAAATTCCAACATAATTTTGTGATTTTACAAAGCATAACTAATAATTTTTTTAAAATTATTTGGGGGGGGGGGGGGGGCTCGGACCCGCCCCCCCCCCCCCCCCCCGCCCCTAACGAATCTTTGAGGGGGCGCGGGCTCCCTCAGGCCCCATGGAGTCGGCACCTGTGCATTCCTGAAATCATTGAACGAGCAGCTTCAACCAAGGTGTGTGTTTCTCTCTCAGCTCTTCCATTTTGCTCTGGTGTGTACTCAGTGCTTCTTTAATGGGTTGTGTAACTTTCACTCACAAACGTACCTAAATCAATATTCACGAACTCCAGTCCGTATCACTCCCTATAACTTTAATTTTCAGACCAGTTTGTCTCTCAGCTTTTGCAGTAAAGCTCTTGATCAAACCTTTAACTCAATCCTTCTGTTTCATAAAGAATAATTTGCAATAACCTGAGTAATCACAATTAGAAAGCAAAAAAAATCTTGCTCCTCCAAGCGAATGCATCTCCATCAGTCCAAAGACGTCTGCATGAAACCATTCAAGTGGGGCATTAGATATTGATGTATTGACGGGGACTGCAAGCAATGTTATTTACCTACCAAACACTTTTCAGAAGTGAGAAAATAATATACATTTGTGTCTACATCTGTACACTGCAAAACACGGTGAGGTGCATGGCAGAGGGAAAGTCCCATTGTACCTGTTATTAGGGTTTCTTCATGTTCCATTCACGTATGGAACTTGGGAAGAATGATTGTTTCAGTGCGTCTGTGCATGCAGTAATCATTCTAATCTTATCTTCACGATCCCTCTGTGAGCATTACGTAGGCGGCTGTAGTATATCCTTAGAGTAATGATTTAAAGCCAGTTCTTGAAACTTTGTTAATAGACTTTCTTGGAATACGTAGTTGATGTCTGTCTTCAAGAGTCTGCCTGTTGTGACTCTTCCATATGAATTAAACAAACCTGTGACCATTCATGGAGCTCTTCTCTGTATACGTTCAGTTTCCCCTGTTAGTTCTATCTGGTACAGGTCCCAAACACTTGAGCAACATTCTAGGACTGGTCGCATGAGTGATTTGTAAGCAATCTGTTTAGTGGACTGACTGCACTTCCCCAATATTCTACCAATAAACCAAAATCTACCACCTGCTTCACCCACGACTGAACCTTCGTGATCATTCCATTTCATATTCCTACTAAGTATTACACCCAGATATTTGTATGAGTTGGCCGATTCCAACCGTGACTCATTGATATTATAGGACGCTATGCTTCTTCTTTTTGTGAAGAGCGTCAATGAAGTCCACTCCTTTACATGACGAGAACTCACTCATATGCGTAATGCTCTGGTGGTACAATATTTTATGTCAAACACTCAAGTTTTCAACATGTTGAGACAAATTTAGCAAACCATTTTCAATATTGACCAATGGAAGCTCACTAGAGACTTTACTGCCAACCATAGAGTGCGTTTTATCTGCACATGTCAGAGTAACCAGTGACAGTCCTGATTGTGTTCCATTTAGGGAAAACAACATATGATACATTTTGTTGACACGTTTGGATAATGAATGAACTTCATCTTTACTGTTCAAGAATTCACATTGTTCCTTGTTTGACGCTAAGCACTTACGTTTGTCCAACACAGTTTCTCCAAAAAGAGATTGAATTTCAATTCATTCACAAAAAGCACTCAACTAAGTGCTGTTTTGAAAAACTAAACTTTGTTCCATGCATACAGTTCCACAGTACCATATCCAAAAGCATCAAGAACTTTACTGTCACCCACAGCAACTTTCATTGAGCTTTGCACTCTGTCCAGTTCCTCAAACAATTCTCTCCTATTGCACATATGCACATTAGCACATCTATATCCATGAACCATTAATCTTCTAGGTCAACCTCTTGACTCATACACGTAAAGACATTTACATCCTGAGCCTTTATACCTTCCTTGGACTTCAACAACCTGCAATCTGACATATGACTTCAAGTGACCTTTTTTCTTACGATAACTGCAGATTTTCCTTTCTGTCTTCACTTTTTTTGCAGTCCTTTGCAAATAGCCCTCCTTACCACAAGCTTAACAGGTAATTTTTTGTTGTCTGCTTTTACACTGGCCAAAGCTACCACCAGCTAATCAGACTGATTGTTTCTGTCTTCCGTAATAAGCGATCTTGAAGGTACCTCGTTATGTGTTGGCTTCTCAAAGGGGTGGATTCCGTTGCTGAACGGAAATGTTTATATCCCTCTGGCAATGACATCAATACCTTGGTGATTATCGTTTTCTTTGAAAGTGGTTCATCCACTTGCTTCGGTGTAGTGTTGATTTCTTCTACTTTCGACGTGACTGTAACCACCGAGCCATCACCAGATTTGAGCGAGAATAACTTTTGCTGAAGTAGGTGAATGCTCATCGCGGACTCTTTCTCGTACACAGTCTTAAGTTTAGTCCACATGCTAGCTGATGTACATGAAAGTAGATGAGTGAGTGGCGCTACTTCCATCTGCATCACAATAAATTCCTGTTCTTTTGCAACCTTTTCCAGCTGTGTTTTTTCCTCAACTTCTTTCTTAATAACTATGCCACTGACAATATCTACAAAGCTTTCTCCTCTGAACATAAATTCCATTTGGAATTTCCACGCCACGCAGTGGTCCCCACCAGATATGTTCACACTCTGATGTTTGGACTGTTCCATTGTGCCACACCAACACTATGCTGGTAACATTAAGTTTGCTGTTACTCGCAATACTACAAAAAAAAAAAAAAAACTCTGCAACTACACTGAAAAACTGGGGCCATAACCTGTAATCAGGCACAGTAAATGAAGCTCTACTATAACTCTGTTTGTGCAGAGTTTATTTAAGTGTGTAATAGTTTACAGTGCGTGGCAGACGACAATAATGTGCACAGAGGTTACAACAAAAAAAAAGGAAAAAAAAGCATCCGAAAAACATAAATTAACACAAATCAAAAGTACATTAACATTGTACCACTAACAACAATTAACTCGCATATTTTCATTTATGAATGCAGTTTCATAAAGAGGCAATACTCAGTCTTGCTTTCATAGTGTTCTGTTTCATTGTGCTGCCGATTCAGAGTCAGGGAGCCAAAAAATCCAGAAGAGTTGAGTAGAATGTTGACACATCTTTCATATTACTGTGCCAGTTCTTGAATCAAGATATTTCTACTTATTGTGTGATACATGCTATAAAACTTTAGAGAATAACATAAAATTTTCATTAAACGTATGTTCAGAAACAGACTAAGCAAACATATATTAGCCTATTGCAGAAACAGAATAGGTTATCACCAATTTTGAGCATATTGTGGTATTACCGTCAAAAAAGTTGTGAACTGCATTCAACTGAGAGAATGAAAGATTGAGTATGCCAATAGGGCTTTGAAAAGGGAAAACAAATACACCTTCTTTCATGGTGCTCATAAGAAAAAGTTCTAATATCACCTCTGTTATATCCGGATTTGATCCATGTGTATGTATGCACTTAGTAATTAATTCAGTACGATCTATGATGTAGTAAACAGAAAGGATAGAATTGACAGATCATGAAACAAAAACCTCTGTGACCGATTTATCTCAACTGGTCATCAGAGGCATCAGTTTGAATATAAAATCAACCTCCCAGGATTTTTTAGTGTAAGGAATATGTTTGCATTTTGGCATTAGCAACTTTACTCTTGCTGATGCATCTCATTTACTGAAACTTTCCAGGAACCTTTTCTCAGATAGAGGATTTGTGTTTGGACAAATAGTCTGTTGTAAATGTTTCACCAGACAGACAGAAGAAATTTTTAGTGGCATTCAAATTAAAGGACACTAACTTATTTGCAACAGATGAACAAAAAGCCAAAACTTCTACACAACTATTCTCCCATTCAAATGTGAAAGACAGGCTACATTCATACTGAAAGAACGTTTCTTAACCAAAAGCTAGAAATCTACTGCAGACATTTCACTTAACTTCAATAGCTGATTTGACATTTACCATTTGAGTAAACCCAAAATGTCACAAACAGTGAAGAATTGTTTTGGACCAAATTTGAACAAGCTAGAAAGGATATTAAAGGAAATGACTGAATTTATGGAGAAACTGTTTGTGTGTGGTTCCAGATATAACCATCTCTTTCAAATGACTGTTTTAATTTCCAAGTGGTGATTGAAAAATATTTTTTCATATCTCTATGAGTGTTATGGACCAAATTATCTGCTGGCCACAAAACTTGATGTCTTCAAGGACTACTTCTCATACATAAGATATATGGTCTGAACCTATGATCATCCCAGTGTATTACAATTTAAGTGCAGTTAGTGTTGGCAGATTATAGGCAAGCATTTTTCGATAGCATTTAATACGAAAAGAAATGTTGAAAAAGATGATGATGATGTTTGGTTTATATCATTGCTTGTATAAAGTCCAAATTTTGACGCAGTCCAACTTTTTTCACAGTCCAATCTAGCCATTGTCATGTCTGATGATGATGAAGGAATGATGAGGACAACACAAACACCCATTCCCCGGGCAGAGAAAATCCCCCATCCAGCCAGGAGTCGAACATGGGACACCGTGATCCAGAGTCAGCAATACCAGCCTTTAGACCACAAGCTGCGGACAAATGTTGAAGATGTTAGTGAAGAGTATCTGAATGCTCCCAGGGATGAAGATGGTAATTGACAACAATATACAAAAAGAAAGATTGCTATTTACCTTAAAGAAGACACAATAAGTTGCTGATAGACACAATTAAAAGACACTTACAAAAAGCTTTCGGCCACAGCCTTCATCAGTAAAAGAGAGACACACACCATTCAAACACACAAGCAAGCACACCTCATACACACATGACCTCCAACTCCACCATCTCGGGCCCGAATGCTGCTATCATGTGGGATGCAAGCAGCAGTCTGGAGGGGACAGAGAAAGGGAATGGATAGTAGTGTACCGATGGGGAAAAAGACAAATGCCGTCTTGTGGAGTATACAGGGACTAGAATGACGACAGGCTCAGCGTCAGGAGGTTGTGAGGCAGGGAGCTGGGGAAAAAAGGAGAGGAGCAGGGAGGGACAGTTGGGTGCATGGGAGATGAGTATGGGAAGGAGATGATAGGGCAGAGGGGGTGGAAACTGTTGGATGGATGGTGTAGGGACAGTATGTTACCATAGGGTGAGGCCCGTATAATTACAGGAATGGAGAATGTGTTATAAGGATAGCTACCATCTGTGCAGTACAGAAAAGCTCGTGGTGGAGGGAAGGATACAGATGGCTCAGGTAGTGAAGCAGCCACTGAAATAAAGTGTGTTGTGTTCAGCTGCTTGTTGTGCCACAGGGTGGTCTACGCTGCTCTTGGCCACACTTTGGTATCTTTTTTCCGATGGACCACTGACAGTTTACTGTATCCTCGCAGCCACACATTTTCAATTTAACACAGAAATTGCGTTGCACCTAATACAAAATGATCCATGCCAACTTCTCCCCAAGCGAGTAACGCGGCTACGGTCAACATATGGATCTACCCCTGGGAGTCAAGTATATATTTTCCCATTCACTACTGCCAGTTTACTAAATACCTCGCACCCTCACATTATTGATTTAACACAGAAATTCCGTCGCTATTAAATACTAATGGATCCATGCTGTCTTCTCCCCAAGCTAGTAACGCGACTACCCTCAACGTATGGATCTTCTCCTGGGAGTCAAGTATCTTTTTCCTGATGCACCACTGCTAGCTTACAGTATCCCTCGCACCCTCACATTGACGATATAGCACAGAAATTGCGTCGCTTATAAATATTTAAGGATTCATGCCGACTTCTCCCCAAGCGAGTAACGCAGCTACGGTCAAAGTATGGATCTTCACCTGGGAGTCAAGTATCTTTTTTCCGATGAACCACTCCTATTTCACTCTCCCACACACCCTCCCATTGCCGATTTAAAATAGAAATTGCGTCGCTATTAGTTAGATCCATCCAATCTTCTCCCCCAAGCGAGAACGTAGCCACGGTCAACATATGGATCATCTCCTGGGATTCAAGTATTTTTTTCCCGATGCAGTACTGATAGTCTACTGCATCACTCGAAACCACAAACTGACGATTTAACACAGATATTACGTCGCAATCAAACAGTAAAGGATCCATGCCAACCTCTCTCCAAGCAGGTATCGCGGTTACGGTCAACGTATGCATCTTCTCCTGCGAGTCATGTATATCTTTTCCGACGCACCGCTGCCAGTTCATTGTATCTCTCACACCATCACATTGACGAATTAAATGGCTTAGCTATTAAATGGCTTAGCTATTAAGCACTAAAGGATCCATGCTGACTTCTCCCCAAGCGAGTAATGTGGCTACAGTACAAGCATGGATCTTCTCAAGGGAGTCAAGTGTTTTCTGATGTAGCACTGCTATTAGACTGCATCCTACCTACCCTCACATTTCGACTTAAAATAGAAACTGCGTCGCTATTGAATACTAAAGGATCATGCTGACTTAGCCCCAAGTGCGTAACGCGGCTACGGTAAACGTATGGATTATCTCCTGGGAGCCAAGTATCTTTTTTCACAAGCACCACTGCCAGTTTACTTTATCCCTCCCAACCTCACTTTGACGAATTAGCACAGAAATTGCGTCGCTATTAAATACTAAATGATCCGTGATGACTTCTCTCCAAGCGGGTAAAGCGGCTACAGACAACATATGCATCTACTCCTGGGAGTCAATTATCTTTTCTCCGATGCGACAGTGGCAGTTTACTGTATCCCTCGCACCCTCACAATGACGAATTGAAAATAAATTGCGAGGATATTAAATACTAAAGGATCCTTGCCGACTTCTCCAGAAGAGAGTAACGCAGCCACGGTCAACGTATGGATCTTTCTTGGGAGTACGGTATTTCTTTTACGATGCATTACTGGAAGGTTACTGAAACCCTCACACCACAACATTGACGAATTAACACAGAAATTGTGGCGTTTTTAAATACTGAAATATCTATGGCGTATACTCCCCAAGCGAGTAATGCGGCTAAGGCTTGTAACGTCCCCTTATGACTGTGCTTAAACTGACACACAATATTTTTAGCGCAACGCAATATGACCTTCAAAAATCCCTACAAAAGAATGGCCCTGACTAACAATAACCTATACCTTTCATGAATGACTTACCTCACAAAAATCTTCGTTACTCAAACTACTGCAATACAGCGTGCGCCAATACTGCCAGCTTAATAAAAGATTCTAACTACTGAAGGCACTAACGACTGATAGGCATAGTTAGCAAATGAAAGATTTTGATAAAGAACAAACAATGTATTTACCTTAATAGTGTTCAAAAGTCATTATACACACACACACACACACATATATATATATATATATATATATATATACACTCCTGGAAATTGAAATAAGAACACCGTGAATTCATTGTCCCAGGAAGGGGAAACTTTATTGACACATTCCTGGGGTCAGATACATCACATGATCACACTGACAGAACCACAGGCACATAGACACAGGCAACAGAGCATGCACAATGTCGGCACTAGTACACTGTATATCCACCTTTCGCAGCAATGCAGGCTGATATTCTCCCATGGAGACGATCGTAGAGATGCTGGATGTAGTCCTGTGGAACGGCTTGCCATGCCATTTCCACCTGGCGCCTCAGTTGGACCAGCGTTCGTGCCGGACGTGCAGACCGCGTGAGACGACGCTTCATCCAGTCCCAAACATGCTCAATGGGGGACAGATCCGGAGATCTTGCTGGCCAGGGTAGTTGACTTACACCTTCTAGAGCACGTTGGGTGGCACGGGATACATGCGGACGTGCATTGTCCTGTTGGAACAGCATGTTCCCTTGCCGGTCTAGGAATGGTAGAACGATGGGTTCGATGACGGTTTGGATGTACTGTGCACTATTCAGTGTCCCCTCGACGATCACCAGTGGTGTACGGCCAGTGTAGGAGATCGCTCCCCACACCATGATGCCGGGTGTTGGCCCTGTGTGCCTCGGTCGTATGCAGTCCTGATTGTGGCGCTCACCTGCACGGCGCCAAACACGCATACGACCATCATTGGCACCAAGGCAGAAGCGACTCTCATCGCTGAAGACGACACGTCTCCATTCGTCCCTCCATTCACGCCTGTCGCGACACCACTGGAGGCGGGCTGCACGATGTTGGGGCGTGAGCGGAAGACGGCCTAACGGTGTGCGGGACCGTAGCCCAGCTTCATGGAGACGGTTGCGAATGGTCCTCGCCGATACCCCAGGAGCAACAGTGTCCCTAATTTGCTGGGAAGTGGCGGTGCGGTCCGCTACGGCACTGCGTAGGATCCTACGGTCTTGGCGTGCATCCGTGCGTCGCTGCGGTCCGGTCCCAGGTCGACGGGCACGTGCACCTTCCGCCGACCACTGGCGACAACATCGATGTACTGTGGAGACCTCACGCCCCACGTGTTGAGCAATTCGGCGGTACGTCCACCCGGCCTCCCGCATGCCCACTATACGCCCTCGCTCAAAGTCCGTCAACTGCACATACGGTTCACGTCCACGCTGTCGCGGCATGCTACCAGTGTTAAAAGACTGCGATGGAGCTCCGTATGCCACGGCAAAGTGGCTGACACTGACGGCGGCGGTGCACAAATGCTGCGCAGCTAGCGCCATTCGACGCCAACACCGCGGTTGCTGGTGTGTCCGCTGTGCCGTGCGTGTGATCATTGCTTGTACAGCCCTCTCGCAGTGTCCGGAGCAAGTATGGTGGGTCTGACACACCGGTGTCAATGTGTTCTTTTTTCCATTTCCGGGAGTATATATATATATATATATATATATATATATATATATATATATATATATATATATATATAAGTTCATAATATCCAGTATTACAAATTAACTCTTTCTGATGGACACACGTCCAGATCATCCGCTCTCAAAACTCCGCCATCTCTCCCCCCACATCCACCACTGCTGGCGGCTCACCTCCGACTGCGCAACGCTACGCGCTGTTAACAGCCAACTGCCCAACACTACAATAGCAAATATTGCAAATGCCGACCAGCCTCAGACTGCACACAGCACACCCAGTGATTTTCACACAGAGCGCTACGTGGCGTTACGAACATAAAAATCTAAACAGCCTACTTATAGGCTAACGGGTGGATCTTGTCCTGGGAGTCAATTATCTTTTTTGCTATTCACCACTGCCATTTTACTGTATTCCTTTTAACCTCACATTGACGATTTAACACAAAAATTGGGTCGCTATTAAAAAGTAAAGGATCCATGCTGACTTTTCCCCAAGCGAATAACGCATCTACGGTCAATGTATGGGTCTTCTCCTGGGAGTCAATTATAATTATTCCGATGCACCTCTGCTAGTTTACTGTATACGCCACACCCTCACGTTGTCGATTTAACATAGAAATTGCGTCGCTATTAAATACTATTGGATCCATGCCGTCTTCTCCCCAAGCGAGCAACACGGATACAGTCAACGTATGGATATTCTCCTGTGAGTCAAGTATCTCTTTCCCGATGCACCGCCGCTAATTTACTGTAGCTTTTACGCTTTCACATAAGCAAATTAAAACAGAAACTGCGTAGCTATTAAATACAAAAGGATCCATTCCGACTTCTCCACAAGCGAGTAACATGGCTACGGTCAACTTACGGATCATCTTCTTGGAGTCAAGTGTTTTTTTCTTTTTTCGATACACCACTGCCAGTTTACTGTATCCCTCGCACCCTCACATTGACGAATTAGCACAGAAATTGCGTCGCTATTAAATACTAAATGATTCATGCCGTCTTCTCCCCAAGCAAGTAATGTGGGTAAGGTCAACGGGTTGATCTTCTCCATAGGCGAATAACACGGCTATGGTCAACATATGAATATTCTCCTGGGCGTCAAGTATTTTTTTCCGATGCACCACTGCCAGTTTACTGTATCCCTCACAGCCTAATATTGACAATTTAGCACAGAAATTGCGTCGCTATTAAATACTTAAGGATCTATGCCTAATTCTCCACAAGCGAGTAAAGCAGCTGCGGTCCACGTATGGATCTTCACCTGGGAGTCAAGTATCTCTGTACCGATGCACCACTGCTAGTTTACTGTATGTTTCGCACCCTCAAATAGGCGAATTAAAACAGAAATTGCGTCGCCATTAAATACTAAAGGATCCATGCTGACTTCTCCCCAAGCGATTGACGCGTCTATGGTCAATGAAATGATCTTTTCCTGAGGGTTAAGTATCTTTTTTCCCAAGTACCACTGCCAGTTTACTGTATCCCTAGCACCCTCACATTGACGAATTAACACAGAAATTGCGTCGATATTAAATATTAGATTATCCATGCTGGCTTCTCCCAAAGCGAGTAACGTGACTGCGGTCGACGTAAGGATCTTCTCCTGGGAATTATCTTTTGGCTGATGCGGATTTGTCAGTTTGCTGTATCCCTCGCACCTTCACAATGACTAATTAACACTGAAATTGCGAGGCTCTTAAATACTAAAGGCCCATGCCGTTAACTCCACAAGCGAGTAACGCAGCTACAGTCAACGTATGGATCTTCTTCTGGGAGTCAGGTATCTTTTTTCCGATGCACCACTGGCAGTTTAATGTAACTCTCGCACCCTCACATTGACTAATTAACACAGAAATTGCATCGCTATTAAATATTAGATGATTCATGCCAGCCGGCCGGAGTGGCCGAGCGGTTCTAGGCGCTACAATCTAAAACCGCGAGACCGCTACGGTCGCAGGTTCGAATCCTGCCTCGGGCATGGATGTATGTGATGTCCTTAGTTAGGTTTAAGTAGTTCTAAGTTCTAGGGGACTGATGACCTCAGATGTTAAGTCTCATAGTGCTCAGAGCCATGATTCATGCCGACTTCTCCAAAAGCGAGTAACGTGACTACAGTCTACGTATGAATCTTCTCCTATGATTTAAGTATCTATTTTCAGATGCACCACTGCTAGTTAACTGTATCCCACACACTCTCACATTGACGATTTAACCCAGAAATTGCTTCGCTTTTAAATTCTATGAGATCCATTCCGACTTATCCCCAGGGTAGTAACGAGG
Organism: Schistocerca nitens; assembly: GCF_023898315.1. Lineage (NCBI taxonomy): Eukaryota > Metazoa > Arthropoda > Insecta > Orthoptera > Acrididae > Schistocerca > Schistocerca nitens. The sequence goes on from NC_064622.1 coordinate 437,677,205, forward strand.
CTACGGTCAACGATTTTTTATCACCTCCTGGTAGTCAATTATCTTTTTCCAATGCACCACTGCCAGCTTACTTTATCCGTCGCACCATCACACTGACGAATTAACATAGATATTGCGTCGCTATTAAATACTAAAGGGTCCATGACCACTCCTCCCCAAACGAGTAATGCAGCTATGGTAACGTATTTTTTTTCCGATACAGAACTGCCAGTCTCCTCAACGAATAACGCTGCAATGGTCAACTTATGGATCTTCTGCTGAGATTTAAGTATATTTTTTCAGATGCAGCACTGCTAGTTTACTGTATCCCAGGCACCCTCACATTGACGATTTCATATCGAAATTGCTTCGCTATTAAATACTAAAAGATCCATGCCATCTTATCCCCGAGCGAGTAACGTGGCTAACGTCGACGAATTGATCATCTCCTGGGACTCAAGTATCGTTTTTCCGATGCACCACTGCTCGGTTCCTGTACCAATCACACCCTCACATTGACGATTTAACACAGAAATTCCGCCGCTTTAAATACCTAAGGATGCATGACAACTTCTCCCCAAGCGAGTAACACAGCTACGGTCAACGAATGGATCGTCAGCTTGGATTCAAGTACCTATTTTCCGATGAACCACTGCCAATTTGCTGTTTCTCTTGCACCCTCATATTGACGATTTATCACAGAAATAGCATTGCTATTAGATATTAAAGGATTCGTGCCGACTTCTCCTCAAGCTAGTAACACGTTTACGGTCAACTCACCTGGCAGTATAGTATTTTTTTCCGATGAACCACTGCTAGTTTAATGTATCCCTCGCACCCTCAAATTGCAGATTTAACACAGAAATCGGGCCGTTATTAAATACTAAAGGATCCGTGCCGACTTCTCCCCAAGTGAGGTAGACGGTTACAGTACACACACTGATCTTCACAAAGCAATCAAGTATCTATTTTCCGATGCTTCACTGCTATTTCACTGTATCCCATGCACCCTCCCACTCACGATTTACAATACAAGCTGCGTCGCTATCAAATACTAAATGATCAATGCCGTCTTCTCCCTTGGTGAGTAACGTGACTACGGTCAACGTATTGATCTACTCCTGGTAGTCAAGTATCTTTTCTATGATGCATGAATGCCAGCTTACTGTATCCCTCGCACCATCACATTGACGAATCAACACAGAAATTCCGTCGCTATTAAATATTAGGAGATCCAAGCCAACTTCTCCCAAGCCAGTAACGTGTCTCCAGTCAACGAATTGATCATCTCCTGGCAGTGAAGTATCTTTCTTCCGATGCGCCACTGCCAATCTACAAAATCCCTCGTACCCACACATTGACGATTTAACACAGAAATTGCGTCGCTATTAAATACTAAAGAGTCCATGTCGACTTCTCCCCAACGAGGAGTCAAGTATCTTTTATCCAATGCACCTCTGTCAGTTTACTGTATCGCTCGCACACTCATAGGAATTGCGTCACTATTAAATAATAAATTATCCATTCAGTTTCTGCTTAAGTTAGTAACGCGGCTACGCCCAACGTATGGATATTTTCCTGGGAGTCAAGTATTCTTTTCCGATGCACTACTGCTAGTTTACTGTAGCCCTCGCACCCTTAAAATGATGATTTATCACAGAAATAGCGTCGCTATTTAAATGCTAAAGAATCCGAGCCGACGTCTACCCAAGTGACGAACGTAGCTACTATCAACGTATGGATCTTCTCCTGGGAGTCAAGTATGTCTTATCGGATGCACACTTACATTGACGATTTATCACTAAAATGCGTCGCTATTAAATACCAAAAGATCCATGCCGACCTATCCCCAAGCGAATAACACTGCTAAGGTGAACGTATGAATATTCTCCTGCGTCATGTATCTCTTTTCCGATGCACCACTGCTAGTTTACTATAGCAAATTCACGAATTAACACAGAAATTGCGTCGTTATTAAATACTTAATGCCGACTTCTGCGAAACGGAATAACGCCACTAAGGTCATCGTATGGATAATCCACCAGAAACAAACGCAAAATAATTTTATTTGAAAAAGCGGATAAAGTGTCACTAGAAGCCTTCCTAAGAGACAATCTCCATTCCTTCCGAACTGACTATGCAAATGTAGACGAGATGTGGCTCAAATTCAAAGATATAATAGCAACAGCAATTGAGAGATTCATACCTCATAAATTGGTAAGAGATGGAACTGATCCCCCGTGGTACACAAAACAGGTCCGAACTCTGCTGCAGAGGCAACGGAAAAAGCATGCGAAGTTCAGAAGAACGCGAAATCCCGTAGATTGGCTAAAATTTACAGACGCGCGAAATTTGGCACGGAATTCAATGCGAGATGGCTTTAATAGGTTCCACAATGAAACATTGTCTCGAAATTTGGAAGAAAATCCGAAGAAATTCTGGTCGTATGTAAAGTACACAAGCCGCAAGACGCAGTCAATACCTTCGCTGCGCAGTGCCGATGGTACTGTTACCGACGACTGTGCCGCTAAAGCGGAGTTATTGAACGCAGTTTTCCGAAATTCCTTCACCAGGGAAGATGAATGGAATATTCCAGAATTTGAAACACGAACAGCTGCTAGCATGAGTTTCTTAGAAGTAGATACCTTAGGGGTTGCGAAGCAACTCAAATCGCTTGATACGGGCAAGTCTTCAGGTCCAGATTGTATACCGATTAGGTTCCTTTCAGTTTACGCTGATACAATAGCTCCCTACTTAGCACTCATATACAACCGCTCGCTCACCGATAGATCTGTACCTACAGATTGGAAAATTGCGCAGGTCGCACCAGTGTTTAAGAAGGGTAGTAGGAGCAATCCATCTAACTACAGACCTATATCATTGACGTCGGTTTGCAGTAGGGTTTTGGAGCATATACTGTATTCAAACATTATGAATCACCTCGAAGGTAACGATCTATTGATACGTAATCAACATGGTTTCAGAAAACATCGTTCTTGTGCAACGCAGCTAGCTCTTTATTCGCACGAAGTAATGGCCGCTATCGACAGGGGATCTCAAGTATTTCTAGATTTCCGGAAAGCTTTTGACACCGTTCCTCACAAGCGACTTCTAATCAAGCTGCGGGCCTATGGGGTATCGTCTCAGTTGTGCGACTGGATTCGTGATTTCCTGTCAGGAAGGTCGCAGTTCGTAGTAATAGACGGCAAATCATCGAGTAAACCTGAAGTGATATCAGGTGTTCCCCAGGGAAGCGTCCTGGGACCTCTGCTGTTCCTGATCTATATAAATGACCTGGGTGACAATCTGAGCAGTTCTCTTAGGTTGTTCGCAGATGATGCTGTAATTTACCGTCTAGTAAGATCATCCGAAGACCAGTATCAGTTGCAAAGCGATTTAGAAAAGATTGCTGTATGATGTGGCAGGTGGCAGTTGACGCTAAATAACGAAAAGTGTGAGGTGGTCCACATGAGTTCCAAAAGAAATCCGTTGGAATTCGATTACTCGATAAATAGTACAATTCTCAAGGCTGTCTATTCAACTAAGTACCTGGGTGTTAAAATTACGAACAACTTCAGTTGGAAAGACCACATAGATAATATTGTGGGGAAGGCGAGGCAAAGGTTGCGTTTCATTGGCAGGACACTTAGAAGATGCAACAAGTCCACTAAAGAGACAGCTTACACTACACTCGTTCGTCCTCTGTTAGAATATTGCTGCGCGGTGTGGGATCCTTACCAGGTGGGATTGACGGAGGACATCGAAAGGGTGCAAAAAGGGCAGCTCGTTTTGTATTATCACGTAGTAGGGGAGAGAGTGTGGCAGATATGATACGCGAATTGGGATGGAAGTCATTACAGCAAAGACGTTTTTCGTCGCGGCGAGATCTATTTTCGAAATTTCAGTCACCAACTTTCTCTTCCGAATGCGAAAATATTTTGTTGAGCCCAACCTACATAGGTAGGAATGATCATCAAAATAAAATAAGAGAAATCAGAGCTCGAACAGAAAGGTTTAGGTGTTCGTTTTTCCCGCGCGCTGTTCGGGAGTGGAATGGTAGAGAGATAGTATGATTGTGGTTCGACGAACCCTCTGCCAAGCACTTAAATGTGAATTGCAGAGTAGTCATGTAGATGTAGATGTAGATGTATTTATTTTCCGATGCACATCTACCAGTTTACTGTATTTCTTGTACCCTCACATTAACGAATCAACAGAGAAATTGCGTCGCTATTAAATACGAAAGGATCGATGCCGACCTCTCCTCAAGCTACGAACACATCTACGATCAGGTCTCCTAGGAGGCAAGTTTTTATTTCCGATGCACAGGTGGCTAGTTTATTGTATCGCTGGCAACCTCAAATTGACGATTTATGACAGAAATTGCGTCGCTATTAATTACTAGAGGATCTGTGACTGCTTATCCCCAAACGACTAACGCCGCTACAGTCAACGTCTGTATTTCCTCCTGGCAGTCCAGTATATTTTTTCCGATGCACCACAGCCAATGTACTGTATTCATCGCACCCTCGATTTCACGAGTTAACACAGAAATTGCGTCGATATTACGTAAATACTAAACGTTTAATGCCGACTTCTGCTAAAGCGAATAAAGCCGCTAAGGTCAATGTATGGATAATCATCTGGGAGTCAAGCATTTATTATCCGTTGCACCACTGCCAGTTTACTATATCCCTTGTACCCTGACATTGACGAATCAACAGAGAAATTGCGTCGCTATTAAATACTAATGGATCGATGCCGACTTCTCCTCAAGCTAGTAACACGTCTACGGTCAGTTCTCCTAGGAGGCAAGTACCTTTTTTCCGATGCGCAAGTGCTAGTTTATTGCATCGCAGGCACCCTAAAATTGACGATTTATCACAGAAATGGCGTCGCTATTAATTACTAAAGGATCCGTGACTGCTCCTCACCAAGTGAGTAGCGCCGCAACTGTCATCGTCTATATTTCCTCCTGGCAGTCCAATATATTGTTTCTGATGCACCACTGCCATGTACTGCAAACATCGCGCCCCCAAAATCACGAATTAACACAGAAATTGCTTCGCTATTAAATACTTAATGCCGACTTCTATTAAAGCGAATAAAGCCGCAAAGACCACTGTATGGATAATTACCTGGGAGTCAAGTATTTATTTTCCGATGCACCACTGCCAGTTTACTGTATCCCTTGTACCCTCACATTGACAAATCATCAGAAAAACTGCGTCGCTATTAAATAGGAAAGGATCGACGCCTACTTCTCCTCAAGCTAGTAACACGTCTACGGTTAGGTCTCCTGGGAGGAAATTTCCTATTTATTCGATGCACAAGTGCTAGTTTATTGCATCGCTGACACCCTCAAATTGACGATTTATCACAGAAATTGCGTCGCTGTTAATTACTAAAGGATCTGTGACTGCTTATCCCTATCTGAGTAACGCCGCTACAGTCTACGTCTGTATTTCCTCCTGGCAGTCCCGTATATTTTTTTCCGATGTAGCACTGCCACTGTACTGTATTAATGGCACCGTCAAATTGACAAGTTAACACCGAAGTTGTGTCTTTATTAAATACTATACGTTTACTGCCTACTTCTGCTAACGTGAGTAACGCCGTTAAGGTCAACGTATGGATAATCACCTAGGAGTCACATATTTATTTTCCGATGCACCACTGCCAGTTTACTATATCCCTTGTACCCTCACACTGACGAATCAACAGAGAAACTGAGTCGCTATTAAATACTAATGGATCGATGCTGACTTTTCCTGAAGCTAGTAACGCATCTACGATCAGGTCACCTGGGAGGCAAGTTCCTTATTTCCTATGCACAAGAGCTAGTTGTTGCATCGCTGTCACCCTCAAATTGACGATTTATCACAGAAATTGCGTCGCTATTAATTACTAAAGGATCTGTGACTGCTTACCCCCAAGTGAGTAACGCCGCTACAGTTAACGTATGTATTTCCTCCTGGCAATCCTGTATATTTTTCCCGATGCACCACTGCCAATGTACTGTATTCATTGCACCCTAAAATTGACGAGTTAACACAGAAATTGCGTCGATATTAAATACTAAACGTTTAATTCCGACTTCTGCTTAAGCAGATAATGAGGCTAAGGTCAACGTATGGATAATCACCTGGGAGCAAGCCTTTATTTTCCGATGCACCACTGCCAGTTTTCTATATCCCTTGTACCCTCACATCGATGAATCAACAGAGAAATTGCGTCAATATTAAATACGAAAGGATCGATGCCGAATTCTCCTCAAGCTAGTAACAAGTCTACGGTTAGGTCTCCTGGGAGGAATTTTCCTATTTCCGCAGCACAAGTGCTAGTTTATTGCATCGCTGGCACCCTCAAATTGACGATTTATCACAGATATTGCGTCGCTATTAATTACTAAAGGACGTGTGACTGCCTATCCCCGAGAGAGTAACGCCGCTACAGTCAACGTATGTATTTCCTCCTGGCAATCCAGTATATTTTTCCCGATGCACCACTGCCAATGTACTGTATTCATTGCACCCTAAAATTGACGAGTTAACACAGAAATTGCGTCGATATTAAATACTAAACGTTTAATTCCGACTTCTGCTTAAGCAGATAATGAGGCTAAGGTCAACGTGTGGATAATCACCTGGGAGCAAGCCTTTATTTTCTGATGCACCACTGCCAGTTTTCTATATCCCTTGTACCCTCACACTGATGAATCAACAGAGAAATTGCGTCAATATTAAATACGAAAGGATCTATGCCGAATTCTCCTCAAGTTATTAACACGTCTACGGTCTGGTCTCCTGGGAGGCAAGTTTCTTTTTTCCGATGCACAAATGCTAGTTTATTACATCGCTGGCACCCTAAAATTGACGATTTATCACAGAAATTGCGTCGCTATTAATTAGTAAAGGATCCGTGACTGCTTCTCCCCATGTGAGTAACGCCGCTACAGTCAACGTCTGTATTTCCTCCTGGCAGTTCAGTATATTTACAGTTGCTGCTTGTAACACGTAATCTCAAAAAATTGAAAAGAGCTATTTAGTATCTAATATGCCGAAATAGCATAAAATGATTCGTCAACTTATCATTCTGAACGAATACTATTTTTTGCAAATCGTAGAACATTCGCAGTTTTGTTTCCATTGCTAAATATTAGCGATATTAATCAGTTCTACAATAAGCTAAAGAATAATTTATGAGTATATTGAGAGTTGTAATCTGAAGATGGTACTCACAATCTGAAGTTAGGTCGATGGCATGCTCTCTCCTTTCAATCTTGAGTACGTTGTAGTTACCCTAATGGAAAACACCAGTATCATTACTGTCAGAAGACGATTTAAAAGTAGTCTTCTTCAGCACTGCTCGAACAATCATAGCTCCCTCCCAGCTGTATAATTAAATTTTCTACGCATTCTTCCACAAGGACTTCGCTTTTCGCTGCCTCCCTAATGACACTTGCAGCACTGTTCACAACTTTTGTCCGCGTCCCGATTGTCACTTGATTGATAGATATCTTGAATTTTTTGTTGTTTGCCGCAACTTAATCTTTTTACTTGCGCCCGTACCCCTTCAGTGGCACTGAACTGACAGTGGTATGCAGGAAGCCGAACAGTTTCATGCCCGTGCCTTTTAGCAGTCTCATCAGTGACATATGTAGGAAACTCAGCTTTCTTTTGTGCCACAATTTCGAGTAATTCCGCTTTCTTAAAATTTTTTCTGATATCCACTTTCCGGTGTTTCAGCCACTGCATAATATCTTCTTTTTTCGTTTCCAAAGTTGGTGTGCTATTGTGTACAACGAAATGATAAGGGGCATTGTCCATGACGATCACCGCCATTGTACCCTCGAGTGCTCCATCACTCCAGCATGTACGTAAGGGAATGGCTGGCATTAACCCGAGTTTCATCTATCCACACTATATTTTCGAATCTCACATCCATAATCCTGTGCAGAAATCAGCAACGCCATGCAACTACATCTGTCTCTTCCACCAATATTTTGCGTCCGTTAAACACCGAATAGCTGAAACCTACACTGTGTGATCAAAAGTATTCGGACACCTGGCTGAAAATGACTTACAAGTTCGTGGCACCCTCCATCGGTAATGCTGGGATACAATATGGTGTTGGCCCAGCGTTAGCCTTGATGACAGCTTCCACTCTCGCAGGCATACGTTCAATCAGGTGCTGGAAAGTTTCTTGGGGAATGGCAGCCCATTCTTCACGGAGTGCTGCATTGAGCAAAGGTATCAATGTCGGTCGGTAAGGCCTGGCACGAATTCGGCGTTCCAAAGCATCCCAAATATGTACAGGATTCAGGTCAGGACTATGTGCAGGCCAGTCCATTACAGGGATGTTATTGTCGTGTAAGCACTCCGCCACAGGCCGTGCACTATGAACAGGTGCTCGATCGTGTTGAAAGATGCAATCGTCATCCCCGAATTGCTCTTCAACAGTGGAAAGCAAGAAGGTGCTTAAAATGTCAATGTAGGCCTGTGCTGTGATAGTGCCACGCAAAACAAAAAGGGGTGCAAGTCTCCTCCGTGAAAAACACGACCACACCATAACAACACTGGCTCCTAATTTTACTGTTGACACTACACATGCTGGCAGATGACGTTCACTGGGCATTCGCTGTACCCACACCCTGCCATCGGATCGACACATTGTGTACCGTGATTCGTCACTCCCCACAACGTTTTTCCACTGTTCAATAGTCCAATGTTTACGCTCCTTACACCAAGCGAGGCGTCATTTGGCATTTACCGGCGAGATGTGTGGCTTACGAGCAGCCGCTCGACCATGAAATCCAAGTTTTCTCACCTCCCGCCTAACTGTCATAGTACTTGTAGTGTATTCTGATGCAGTTTGGAATTCCTGTGTGATGGTCTGGATAGATGTCTGCCTATTACACATTACGACCCCCTTCAACTGTCGGCGGTCTCTTTCAGTCAACAGACGAGGTCGGCCTGTACGTTTTTGTGCCGTATGTGCCCCTTCACGTTTCCACTTCACTATGACATTGGAAATAGTGGACCTAGGGATGTTTGAGAGTGTGTAAATCTCGCGTACAGACGTATGAGACAAGTGACACCCGATCACCTGACCACATTCGAAATCCGTGAGTTCCGCGGCGCGCCCCATTCTGCTCTCTCACGATGTCTAATGAATACTCAGGTCGCTGATATGGAGTTCCTGGCCATAGGTGGTAGCACAATGCACCTAACATGAAAAACGTAAGTTTGTGGGAGTGTCCGGATACTTCCGATCACACAGTCTATGTATTTCAGCACTGTACGAAATGAAAATATGCTTCCCTTACAAAAATCGTCTTTCTGAAGTGACAAAAGTAATTTATATTCAGAGGGATGTCCCCTTCTCTTATAATAGCTATATATGGGACGACGAACAGAGTCTTTGGAAATCATCTAAAGCTGTCTATTGCTTCTTCTTCGACCACTTCTTTCCTCGTGTGTGCAGCCTTGTTATGCCACTCTCACCACAATCTGTACTGTACTGTTCTTTTCCTATTGTTGCATTAGTGTTCTTGCATATTTTCAATGCTGCTGCAGCCCCCTTAACTACCAGAGCAACAGGAAATAAGAGCTCTCCTTTTTGTTTTCTTTTTCACTTTCACTTCACGTTTTGTTCTGGCACTATTCGTTGCATTGAACATTGTTGAAAGGGAAACAGAAGCAAATGGCCACTAAAAGCAACAAAATCGAAATAACTTACGAGCTAAACTGTTAACACAAACGACAGCGCCGATCGACCGTGAAACACTAACTGGTATGTTTCTGACAGGCGCCCGTCAGGTTTGCAGAGCCGCAGGTGTGTCTCCTGCCACCAACTCGAGTGCATTTCGAAACTGGCTACCGGCGGTCGCTACTCAACAGAATGATACTACTGAGCTGTCAGTACCAAGGACTCGTCTCGCAGATTATAACATCTTGTCGTTTCGAGTCGGTTATCGTAAGGGTGGGGCATTAGCCTGGGAGCCTGTCCACACGGCGCTCACAGCAGTAGTGCAGGCTGCCTAAAGACCAGGCGAACACCATTTCGCTTTGTTCATAATGTATATTATTTTTGCTTTGTCGCTTACTAGGAAAGGGACTTCTTTTGTTGTTTTTTATCCGTTGCTTCTTAGCATGTCGTGTAAATTTGCTTCACATCCAAAGTTATAAACAACAGCTGGGCGTCGACGTTCGTTTGTGCATGTCTGAACGCGATTTCAGTAAATCTTTCTTACGTGTTTTGTAAGCATTTACTTGTACGTCAGTTTATACTGCGGTTTCATTATATCGTTCAATAGCTTATTATTAGTCATTATCTTTCAGAAGCCACTTCAGAGTCCAAACAAAGTGCTTAAAAATGGCTGCACTCTTTACTACAATTAACAAGACTGCAATTTCCATTTCGCACACTTGTGTAGAAAATACGAATCCAGTTTCATTAGATGTAGTTCTATATGTTAATACCGATGGCGGATGTGATAAGTGCTGACATGAGCGATATTGGCTCACCAGCTTTTTATTTATTTCATTAACGTTGACAAACGGTGTATTTTCAGCACCTTAACCACTTGAAAATGATTTAAAAGTCGAAACTGCAACTACAAGTTGCCATTTTAAAATTTCAGCAACACTGAAATCCCCAAAAAAAGTGCAATTTCTTAAATTAAGTTTGCTCCCCCCCTTCCGCCCACGGTCCTGCATGTCTGTGAACGTGGGTGGGTTTACATTCAAGGCAGCAAGAGTGGAAAGAATTACAGCCCCCCCCCCCCCCCCAAACTGAATAAGTAACTATAAAGTGGAATAAGAACAAAATAATAAGCAAAATGAAGGTAAAATGTTGAAAGTGTACATTTTTGCACATCAGGGTAACATTCAATTCTACCCTGCCTGACAAAAAAAAAAGTGAAGGACACATTAAACAAAGAGGAAACGAAATGAAACGTCACGATTTGTGAGGATGTGTGATGTTATTTCAGTAATTACAAAACTGAATAATATTTACAAATAACTTTTCAATATGAATGTGAATGAATATAGAATGAATCACGTTGCACCCACCCTGGCCTGGACGCATGCACGCATGTGTCATAAAGCAGTTGTATCTCTTCCTAAAGCAAGCTTACCGACAAGTGCTGTGACTGAACCATGACATCGTGAACACTGGGACAGCGTAGAAGTGCGAGCTGGTCTAACAAATGCTCTAACCTAGACAGATCTGGTGAACTTGCTGTCCACGGGACTACATCATCAAGCAGACAGTTACTAGAACCGCGTGTCATCTGTGGACTAATATTGTAGTGTTAAAAAATGAGGCAACGATGGCCGGCCGCGGTGGTCTAGCGGTTCTGGCGCTGCAGTCCGGAACCGCGGGACTGCTACGGTCGCAAGTTCGAATCCTGCCTCGGGCATGGGTGTGTGTGATGTCCTTAGGTTAGTTAGGTTTAAGTAGTTCTAAGTTCTAGGGGACTTATGACCTAAGATCTTGAGTCCCATAGTGCTCAGAGCCATTTGAACCAATTTTTGAGGCAACGATGCTATTACCCTGAAGAGCCAAAGAAACTGGTACAACTGCCTCATATCGTGCAAGGCTCCCGCGACCACGTAGGAATGCCACAACACGACGGGTATCAACTCGACTAATATCCGAAGTAGTGCTGGAAGGAACTGACACCATTACTTCTGCAGGGATGTTCATAAATCCGTAAAAATATGAGGGGATGAAGATCTCTTCCGAACAGCACGTTGCATAGCATCCCAGATATGCTCAGAAATGTTCATATCTGGGGAGTCTGGTGGCCAGCGTAAGTGTTTAAACTCAGAAGAGTGTTCCTGGAACCACTCTGAAGAAATTATGGACGTGTGAGGCGTCGCATTGTCTTGCTTGAATTGCCCAGTCGGTCGGAATGCACAATGGACATCAGTGGATGCAGGTGATCATACAGGATTGATAGAATTTGAAACGAGACTCGTCCGACCAGGCAACTTGTTTCCAATCATCAACAGTCCAATGTCGATGTTGACGGGCTCAGTCGAGCAGTAAAGCTTTGCGTCGTGCAGTCATCAAGGGTACACGATGGGCCTTCGGCGCCGAAAGCCATATCGATGATGTTTCGTTGAATGGTGCGCACACTGACACTTGTTGATGGGCCAGCGTTGAAATCTGCAGCAATTTGCGGAAGGGTCGCACATCTGTCACGTTGAACGATTCTCGTCAGTCCTCGTTGGTGCCGTTCTTGCAGGATCTTTTTCCGGCCGCAAAGGTGTCGGAGAATTGATATCTTACCGGATTGCTGATATTCGCGGTACACTCGCGAAATGGTCGTACGGTAAAATCTCCACTTCATTGCTACCTCGGAGACGCCGAGTACCATCGCTCGTACGCCGAATATAACACCACGTTCAAACTCACTTAAATCTTGATAACCTGCCATCGTATCAGAAGTAACCGATCTAAAAACTGCACCAGACACTTGTTGCCTTATATAGGCGATGCCGACCGCAGCGCCGTATACTGCCTGTTTACACATCGCTGTATTTGAATACGCATGCCAATACGAGTTCCTTTGGCGTTTCAGTGTACATGGAGGGTAACGTATGACGACGCAGGATATGCGTGACGTGTCGATGTGCCGTCAGAGTTTCCTCAATCACTAGCAGCCGTGAACAGAAGTCGTACCTGATGACTCTCCACGACATGACACCAGGAGTAACGCCCTTATGCTCATCCACAAAATTTCAAGAGTGGGACTTCTCCCCAGTCGGTTGCGATGCTCGTCGATGATAATTATCAGGGTAGCGCAGAACCGCCATTCATCGCTGAACAGAATGCGGTGCCATTCATCATATGTCCATGCTTCCCGGTCACGATACCTGTACAGGATGGCGAGTATGGGCAGGCGGTGGGCGTTGTGGAATAATAGGGTAATTTTTAGACAAAGGCCATTTATTGGCTAAAGCATGATGAAAAGGGGCTACATAGGCCTAGGGAGGTGAGGGTGAGCCAGAGTTTACAATTTGGCGAACATTGTTCGCGAAGCTACCGAAATTGGTCGTCTGCCAAAACTAAGTCCACAGTGCCGTAGCACCGGGAGAAGCGGGAGATGTTCAGTGCTACAGGACGCGCATCCGACTCGCGGGTGAGCAAGAATACAAGAGAGGGGGCCCGGCGACGGGCGGCCGGGTATATTCGACGCACCACGCGGCTTCCTCCACCCTGATTGGTCAGGACCGAGCAAACCGTGCGGGCGGCATGGAACTTTCCAGAGCGTTGCCTGCTAAGCGACGCCTGGGGCGGCGTTACCAAGTAAGCACATGAGAGAGGCGCGTGATCAAGGTGCCCTTCCTCGGTGCTGACTTCCTGTTACTAGACCGTGGGACGAAAGAATTTACAGGCAGCTAACACTGCCGGCCGTGGCTTGGCCGCAATGGAAAAATGAAGTTACCGTTTGGAGTCTCATATATTAAAGTAAAATCCCTTATTGTCTGGCTCATCCTTTACATACCAATCCAAACGCAGGCGTTCTGGTGTTAACTGCAACATTACGCAAGGGGCAGCAATGCTTTTATCCGGCTGCTGCTAACCCCTTACCAATGGTGCTGGAAGACACAGAATGTTGCAGGGAGTCCATTACCTGTCCTCAGATGGAAGGCAGAGATATGAAGGGGTTACAATGAAATTGGTGCACAATTCTTCCTTGTAGTGGTTAGATGTGGTCGACTGGAATGTTGACAAACTGTACGCCAGCCCTCACGTTCCCTTGCAGTATGACATCGGGCGACAGTCACGTCGAGTGCCCCACAAATCTGGATATTGCGCGATTCGACCAAACGGCCAAATGGAGACCGACAGTGAGACCCCTTCCAAATTACGCCTGCTGCTGCTAACGCTGTCTGATGCGAGTACGCGCCATAACCGCGTCCTTCACAGTGATCAGTCAACATCTGAAGCTGTTCGAGTCCCTCGTATACTCCACCAGGGCTGGTAACAACGCGAAACACGTACAACCCTAACACAGCCTGGTGGTCGTTCTACCTGTCACAGAGAATTTAGAAAACCTCCGATGATGTGTACGTGTACGAAGCTACATTAACATCCGATGATGTCTTTTGGCTGATCCACTTTTTTTATCAGTCAGAATATGTTGCACCACACCGCCCACTGTAACATGCTTCGATCCTGCTTGGCATGAGATCGAGACGTTGCTGCTGAAGTCTGTACCAGTCTTCAAAGCGACCCTAGAGAGGTTATTCAGTACGTGAAAATGTGAAGAGGGTTTCTGTGATTTGACAATGCACCTTTCAACTGGCTCCAAGCACTCTCAACTGGGTTCATGTAAGTGGATCACTTCATTCCTGCCACCCGGTGGGTGCAGTGAGCTCATGAATTGTCGCCTGGAAATTGAAGGCTTACCAACTCTTGTAAAATTGGAAGAGTAAGTGCAAGAACATTTTGAACAATTTTCACTATGAATTTTATGCCAATTTGAACATAGAACACTGGACAAAGCAAAAACGTAAGAAATGACTTAATAGCACCTACGAAAGCGCGTTGGGATCGTCTCCCACAAAGTGTTTCTAGCTAGCACAGGTGTGGGTGAACAAACCCAAGTGGTTACATAGGTGGACGAAGGAAAATATCCTATTGCAGTAATCTGCCGCGCGGTATTAGCCGAGAGGTCTAGGGCGCTGCAGTCATGGACTGTCCGGCTGGTCCCGGCGGAGGTTCGAGTCCTCCCTCGGGCATAGGTTAAGTAATGTGTAATCTTAGGGACTAATGACCTTAACGGTTATGTCCCACCAGATTTCTCACACATTTGAACATTTTTCTTTCCTATTGCAGTAAACAGTCGTACGAAAATCTTGGAAAGTAAATATTACAACTTTTGAAACAATAATACAGAAAGAGTAGTTCCACATTGCAATATAGATCGCAAATACTACTAATGAACAGTTTCACAGATCACTTAATCACCGGATAATATCCGTAATAAAAGCAACAAAATGTTTCCAATCCTTTTTACCAGCGGGAGGGAGAGAGAGAGAGAGAGGGAGGGAGAGGGAGAGAGGGAGAAAGAGAGAGAGAGATATCGTAAGCTTGTTCTAGTTACGGATGGAACATCACCACCATGCGTGCAAGTGGATTCTAATAGCTCACAAAGGATCCTCGGTTCGACAAGTTTCTTTGAATAAATATTATTCCATGCACCATGAAAATGGCGCACATACCGTTACACGATGCCATCCCTGTGGACCGCACCTTTCACAGTGCAAGTGCCCCTATGAAACAACTGGTGTATCTTTTGTGGAAATAATGCAGTGATTTCTGAAGAGAAAAGGCTGACGTGTCCTCACCAGCCCTTTTCACCTTCTCAGAGCTTTGCTAGGGTCATTCTGAAACTAACGCCCACTGTCTTTTTGTGTTATGTCTGAATGTCCAAGCGAGATTTCGTTAGTGCAGCACTAGTTTCTGACTCTCCCCACCAGTTGCTGTTGGTTTCGTTGTCATGTGCCAGATAGCAGCCGCAGCAGCAGCAGTAGCACCGGAGCGTTCCGAAATGGCTTCTGGCTGCTAACTGCGTGTAAAGTTCAGGCGTGAAGGCAGTCATGGAGGCCTGGGGGCATGTCCTCCTCCTGCATGTCCCATCACGTTCCCAAGACAACAACGACATCTCGTACACACAGCCGGCCAAGTGGCCGAGCGGTTCTAGGCGCTACAGTCCGGAACCGCGCGACCGCTACGGTCGCAGGTTCGAATCCTGCCTCGGGCATGGGTGTGTGTGATGTCCTTAGGTTGGTTAGGTTTACGTAGTTCTAAGTTCTAGGAGGCTGATGACCACAGCAGTTAAGTCCCATAGTGCTCAGAGCCATTTGAACCATTTTTTTCGTACACACATCCTCTCCGGCAGACAGCCAGCCAACCGTTCCCCTCCCCCCCCCCCTCCCGCCATCCTCTTCCTCTTCACTCATACATGCACCAATACGTTACACCATAAATTACACCATTCCCCTGTTACTGTCATCTCACCTGAGTCAAAAAGTAAATCATATAAGACAAACTTAAAAAAGGTCGATTTTTTAATATAATACTTTGTTGTTTCGAAATATAATCTTAACAATTTCTTTCTAATCTACCCATACATGAAACAGCTATTCATCCCCGCATCATTAGACAGAAAAATGTTACACACTACCCGAGGTACATTTTCATTATATATGAAACCAAACTGTTCCTATGACAATATTTTTACGTTCAAAACAAAAAATATTGAAATTAATTACAACACTGCCAAATATTACAAAAAGTGAAATAATATCATATACTGTATTGCAAGACCAAATGAGAACTAATAGATAATTTTAAAAGAAGTGCATAAGATTGAATTTCCAAGATAAAATATATACTGCTAATGAACCGCATGTGCTTGGTAGTCCAAATTCATGTCTTATTTTAATGATCACACAATGCAAGCTTTCACGGTGGTTATTCGCGACCTAGATGATTTTTTTATGAGCATTAGACCGTGATCCAAATCATGTTTCTGTGACACGTTTGGCCTCATAATTGTGGAGACATCATCAGAGGCTATAAAAATAAAGACAGCAGTTTGGAACTTAAACCAGCTCAGCAAGCCGAACTGCATATACATATCAGTACAGCGGGAGGATCGTGACGTCCTCAGCCTGCTGCCTAAGATTGCAGAGTAGCGCCAACGTATGTTAAGGAGTTTATAGTGCGTAAGAGTTAGTCCTGTTTATTTAGCACTAGGGTCCACAAATCATCTCATTTCCATCCTTTTTATTTCATGTTAAAATTCTTTCTGTGATTTCGTAGTTATTTATGCCTTTTCGAAGTAGATGTATTAGACAAATTGTCGACCTTAAATAAAACAAACAGCATCAACTATTCCCCACTATAACCTTACATTCTCTTGATCATGTACCACGGTCTTGCCCACTCGATCATCGATTATGCTAGCTTCATATATCACAACACTGTTGAACGTGAACGTCTGGTACTTGGTTCAGTTTTCCACAAAATAATATTTACAATGTTATACTGCTGCACACGGAAAGATAGTTCCACAAGAGTTTGCTTTTAGTATGTGCACAGTGATATAAATCCTTGGAAAAACAGAACCCAGTCAATGATCTACCAAAGTTTGTCAACCAGGTTACGACATTCAACTACGGAGACTGGAAGTTTGGCGGAGCAGCAGAGCCCATGTGCGTCCGTCGAGGACGCATCTGGTCGGCAACAGGCAGCGGCGCCATGGTAGAAACGCATGTATGGATGTCCGTCTATAGCTGTGGCTCGACATGAACTGCCTCTGCACGGCGGTGCGCGGGCATAAATATTGTCGCACGGCAGGATATCTTAGAAACTATTTTAGGTCACGTGGGTCGCGGATCCAAATAGATTCCCCCCCTTCCGACCCCCCCCCCCCCCTCTTCGGTTCGTACCCCTCGTGAGGCTGCTAGGGCTGCCTAGTGGAACTGCTGCAAAACTGTTTCCTGTCAGAGTGGTTGCGTGACATATAGGCAACCCGCGAAGTTCTTGTATAAGATGGCTGCCGGCAAAAAGGGTGAATGGCGCAATATGTCACAGTCTTCTGATCGTAAGGTGTACTGTGGATATGAGGAACTTTTTACACAATGCTAGAGGCTTGACTCAAACATATAGGTACATAATCGTATTTGGAACTCCACTGAGACATCAACTGAAAGACCTCGAAATGCACTTTATCAGTTTTATGATAAACTGCTTTGGTACAATCAATTCAAATTTTAGTAGTTACATTAATCTTGATTTGCCACGCTTTGTTCATGTGTATACTTACGGCTCTCGATATCAAGAGACTTTAGCAGCAGGATTTGTATTTATTATCCCCAAAATGAAACATTCCGAACAATTTCGTTCACCCCATGTTATTCAATTCTTATCGCAGAATAAATTGTGATTTGAGAGGCTCTCAAATTTGATCATCATGCGGAGTTGCAAAACCTGCTGACAGTGTTAGACTCAAAAAACATATTGCAGCCTATTGACAAGACGAAGTCTGACAGTAAAAATGAATTTTCAAATACGGGAAATGATACGATTATCATTGCTGAATAGACGAAGAGGGGTGAGAATCTCATTTTTATGGAGTCCACAGCTCATGTAGGATTGCTCTACAATGGCGAAGGACGCCAGGGCTTCTGTCACTGTATTGGACATCAGTCTATCATCATTCGTTTTCGAATTATGGAAGCTGTAACTGGCCGAGGAAGAATGGGCAGAGTACTGACGCCTCTCAATCTCCCGCAAAGGTCATTACTACACTGCCGTCCAACCAGTGATTAGATTCACCTCCCAGTTAGAAAAACTCAGGCGAGCAATAAGTTGAAAACTGCCTTAATTTGAATGCGTATCAACCGTGGCTCAACTCCTTCTCACTTATATCTCAAAGATATTAAGAATAATCCTTTCTGCTACGCTCAGAAGAATGAAAAATGAGATGTCAAGCACTTGCTATTTTCCTGCAGTTTCTTCGAAGCACAGCAAAACCGCTTACTAAAAACCATGCGAAATTAGAAATGCCTCTGCAACCAATCTTTTGTTTTCTGCGGCATTGTAACGGGTGTATATCAAGTTAACTGTTATATATGTGGTTCCGAAAACACTCTGATTTCCAGGTGTATACCTCGAAATCTCTGTTGAGTACATTTTATCTTCTGTTATGTTGGTGCATAAGTTCGTAGCGTTTTTGTTTTGCATGTTGCTATTCTGGTTGCTATAGGTTTCCTTATCACTATTCATTTTAATTTCTAGTTCACAGTTGCTACTTGAATTTAAGTATTGTCATTTGGAGGTAGTGAGTGGAGCTGTAGACGCTAGAAAATGGAGTGTCAAGTGAGAAATCGGATCATTCCCGTCATATTATTCTGTTTGACTTCAATAGAAGGGTAACAGCAGCAGAGGCAGCCAGAAATGTTTGCGGTATGTATGGGGGTAATGGCATTGGACAGAGAACGGCAAGAAAGTGGATTTCTCGTTTTAAGGAGGATCATTTAGACATTAATAACTCTCTACGTTCAGGAAGACCTTCGGGGCTTGATGAATATCGTTTAAATGCGTTAATCCACAATGACCCACGTTAGTGTACTTAAGAACTGGCAAATGTGATGAACTATGATCATTCCACCATTGTGCCACATTTGCATGCATTGGGGAAGGTTTTAATCGGGTATGTAGGTACCACGCGCTCTATGCCAAAATCATAAAAATTAGCGCGTGACCATGTGGCGATATATGCCTTTCTGGTTGCTTGTTATCAGTTGCCTCATTAACAACACCGACCATTCCTAATCTGTATCATTACTGGTGACGAGAAATGAAGTCATTATCTGAACATAAGGAAAATAAAGATTTTCGAGCCCAAACAAAGCCGAAACTCCTTGTACAAAGACCTGCGTACATCCACAAAAGATAATGTCAGTGTGGTGCGCAACGCATTGCTTCCCCGAGGTATACCTGTCACTGCAGACACTTATTCTCAACAAATGAGACGTCTTGTAGACGCAATCCAAGAACAACGACCAGGAAGATTGAGTGAAGTGATGCTATTCCACGATAACGCCCGCCAGCATTCTGCTATACTGTCGCACCTACGTTACTCAACTGATCTTGTGCCCTCAGATTTTCACCATTTCCTCTCTCTATCGAACAACCTTCAAGTAACTTCCTTTCCAGACAAAAATACGCTCCGAACATGGTTCCACGAGTTCTTCGCCTCAAAACTACTTGATTTCTATAGTCGTAGAATCGAAAAATTACCCCAGCGTTAGAAGACTCCTGTACTCAGTGAAGGAGAATATATTATTGACGACTAAAGTCTTTGTTACGTTTATGTGTTGTGTTTATTAAAACTATGGAAAAGCGTCACGAACTTTTGTCTTTAGTTAATAAGTCAAGTTCATTAGCTTTATGTATTGTATCTATGTGCTCGCCACACACTAAATTTAAATCATTTTTCAAAGTTTCCGCGTCATTGTTTTTCGGTACGGGTTTTACATTTGTTCCTAGCGTTTGGTGCTATGGTTCAGTAAACTGAGTACAAAAGGTAAATGAAAAAAATCCCCACTGCAGTCCGGCTTTCTAGGCAACAGCAGTCTGAGGCCTTGTAACTTCTGATCCTGTCTCCAGAATTAGGACACGGAATGTTAGGCACAGAACATGCCTTGAACTCCGGCCTAATATCATAAAACAAAAATTACTCATATCAGTTTTTCATTTTTCTTGCATGTCAAAATGCGCCATTATTTCAGAAAAAACTGTCCAGGTGCGAGTAGGATTCGCGCACTGAAGGTTCCCTACGAACATATTTATGTACATGGACAGTTCATCTATCCAGAGAGTCAATAATTTCGACAATATATGTCTGTTATCGCCACTGATACTGGCAAGGTATCGTCCCGGTAATTCCAAGGCTTTCGAGAATGTTTTACGTTTGAAGTTTTATAGCAGATGACAAAATAAATGTTTTCAGATGTGATATACCTACAACTCAACAGTTTCGTTTTTTTTCCTTTACTTGTATTCTGGTGTCCGTCCCCGGTAGCTGAGTGGTCAGCGCGTCAGAATGTCAATCCTAAGGGCCCTGGTTCAGTTCCCAGTTGGGTCGGAGATTTTCTCCGCTCAGGGATTGGGTGTTGTGTTGTCCTAATTATCATCATTTCATCCCCATCGACGCGCAAGTCGCCGAAGTGGCGTCAAATCGAAAGACTTGCACTCGGCGAACGGTTCACCCGACGGGAGGTACTAGTCACACAAAAGTTACATTTTTGTACTGTGGTGCCTTTCTTCTTGCCAAATTTTGTGATTCTAGGCCAACGGAAAGTACCCTATAGGTTTTGATGAGATAGTGTTTGAATATCAAAATATGTGACGTAAATCGCCGTTCATTTTCACTCCACTGACTTAGATGACTTCATTTACTTTAACGCAAAGGGCTACAGACCTTAGTATGTGACAAAAATTTCAATTTGAGACGTTTTGATACGTCTACACGTTGCTGAGAAAAAGGGTTTTTAATAATCAATCAGACAGTCAGACAGACAGAACAGACGGACAAGAAAGCGATCCTATAAGGGTTCCATTATTACCGACTGAGGCACGGGACCCTAAAAGTCAATATTCCGTTCTCATTCATCTTCTACGTAAATTTACGCACCTACTTCTCCACCTTTACCCTGCAGATGGCTGTAAACTGCATGGCAGATGACACTTTGTATTGAACCACACACTTAAGTTTGTTCCTGTTCAATTCGCGAATGGAGCATGAGAAGAATGACTGTGTGGGTCTAATTTCATCTGTACCACATCTATGGGACAGCTGCGTGGGAAGCCGAAAAACATTCGTGGTGTCTGCGCTGAAGGATGGGTCTTGGAGATTTCCAAGCACGCTCTGAAGACATGCTCAGAGTTTTGACTCCAGTGTCTGGCAGGTAATATTCTACAACGTTCCTCTTGTACTTCACCACCACTCAAACAAGCATGTGACCGTTTGCACCATCTTCCTGCTACTGCCAAACCAGATAGACATATCTGATTCACTGATGAACGTAAACATTTTTTGAAAATAATTTTCAATTGGAGAAAGAGCGCACAGTTTTTCCAACAGCTTTTGTTAGAGATACCATGACCGCTGTGAGGACGTGTGAGTAACTCGACACCAGCTCTACTAAGTGCTGTACATCACACTTCTTTTATACTTGAACTTTAAATAATGTTCTTATAAACATTAGCTGTGCTTGTAACGTGCAATAAGCCATCTGGTCCACGCATATTCTCAAATTTACGATCATATCCTTTTCTAGATTCTTATTTGAAACGTTTTAAACTCCAACTGTAAAATAGTATATGACGTGCTAACACAATAACCCCCGTGATTAAAAAACAAAGGCGGCCCGTGTGGCCGTGCGGTTCTAAGCGCTTCAGTTTGGAACCGCGTGACCGCTACGGTCGCAGATTCGAATCCTGCCTCGGACATGGATGTGTGTGATGTCCTTAGGTTAGTTAGGTTCAAGTAGCTCTAAGTTCTAGGGGACTGATGACCTCAGAAGTTAAGTCCCATAGTGCTCAGAGCCATTTGAACCATTTTTGAACCATTAAAAAACAAATGTCATAAAATTACCGTGCTGCAAATACATAAATTTTTGTTTCTGTGAGTATATATATTATCGTAAATATTATACAGTATTGTGCTGTTGAGTGAATTTCATTTACTGTAAATTATTTTCAATTTAATGTTCTATGTTCCGATCTTAGTACGAATATATCTTTACTGATGTACTTTGAAACGATGTTAACTGGGTGCCAGTTGGTTGTATGTTGCCTGGCGGTAAGGAAGGAAAGATAGATGTAAAGTTTTCTGGAGTTGCGTGCAAATGGAATGTATTTCGCTGAGTGAACACTGTAAATTCATGGCAGCAAGGCATCTAGGACTATTAAAAATGAAAATTGCATACGAATCAGTTTGTCGCCTATGAGATTTCAAGGAACACGTCAACTTACAGGGTTGTGCGTAACAAAGGGAGTCGTTAAATGCTGCAGACAGAACTTAAGTGCTTCGATCTGACGATGTTCGTCGCAGGTCGTAGATATGGTGAAAGGTTACAAGACATCTGGCTTGCCTCCTTCCATTTATATGCTAAGTTCATCTGCCGCTTTTTGGCGATAGGCATGACATTTTAGTTTCATCAAGCTAAAGGTCTTACGATATTATATAATGCAGCGGAACGTATTTTATAAAATTGCAGCAGCTGTCGGTCAAGCGGTCAAGGCTTGTAGTTACATTCTAAGAACACATGAGAACTGATCAGTTCGCACTGAACTCTGAGAGTGACATGGAAGACCACAGGCTTTGTGTCAGTTTACACGTATCCAACGTATCAGGGAGGCGCCTGAGAGGGCTCACGGAACTCACCTACCAATCACGCTAAGACGATGTTCGCGGTATTCGATCGGTTCGGCTCTGTAGAAGGCTGACGGTGGTAGTCTCAAGAGCTGCCTGCCGCCTAATAATTTATGGTGAGAAACCACAAGTCGTGGTATGTCCGGGCCTACGCGGTGGGAGCGGGAGCCTCCCGGAGTTGCCGTCAAGTTGGTCAGGCTTCTGGAAATTCAGATATGTGTGTGAACAACGGTCTGATTCGTCCATCGCCTGCTGACGTCAGACCGGAATTTATAGAGAAAACTGACGAGGTGTTCCAATTGGCCCGCGTCTGGAGACATTCCGTAGCGGAGAATTTATTTTAAGTGGCAGTTTTCGCGCTATTGGCGAAAACTGTAACGGATTTTCCGATTGACGGTTGCGGCCGGAACGGCACAACCAGCAGAATTAGGAGCAGGGACACGTATGAACGAGTGCTCTTGGATTGGATGTTGAAGGTGGAAGGTCGCTGGTTGTAGACGTAGAGGACTCAGAGTTCAGACGGTGGATGGGACTTCGCTGTGACCGCGAGCTGACAAGCGAGATACAGGTTCTTCAGCACGCAACAGCACCGGCAATAGATGGGGACGTACCGTTGCCACAGTACCATTAATCCCGGTTGCAGTGTTAGTATCGTTTTCATTTATTATTCAGTCAACCACTGGAGTCGCTAAAACATTTGATGGGTTTCATTCCGCAAGAAACTTCTTTTTGTGACGTTACCGGTTTCGGTTTGTTTTAGACCACCTTCAGAACTGCTCATTCGTGGAGTCGTAGCGCCCGCTGCGTTCACACCCAGCGTGTACCATCATGGTGTGAGGTCTGAAACAGACTGAAACCGGTAACCTCATAAAAAAAGAAGTTTCTTGCGGCTGTGACTGTTCATGTTCATTTTTAAATAATTCCAAGAGAAATGATCTCAAAAATTATTGATTTGTTTTAGTGACTGCATGTGCAGTTAGGATGCGATAGTGATCCCCCCAGTGGCTTCACACCATTATTGCAATCACTTTTTCTAATAGGCATGTCACAGAGTCTTATGCAATGCCATTGCTTTTAATATAATAAAATGTCAATTTTATTGTATTTGTACTTCATTTTTTAGTAATTTATAGTTTCCTTCAGTTCATTTATTATTATTATTATTATTATTTGTCTACTGAGTAAAAATCCAGTCATTCAGTAGGATTTTATAGTAATTCTCCACCTTTCGATTCCATTTAGGGTCTTTTTGAGCTAGCGATTCCGTTGAAGAATTAAAACTTAACATCCGTGTTTACGGATTCTGGGCAGATCCACCATTCCGGTACGATTTCTCATCCACATACCGCGGGGTTTTGTAATGGAAAGAGGTCTTACTGTTACGTACTGTAGAACTTCGCTAATCCATCTCCCACGGGACCGGGAGCATAGTCGGAACGCAAAAGGAGTTGGATTAACAGAGGAACACTTTTATTGACCTGCAACATGACAATACAGTACAGTAAAACTTTACTTTTCAAGTGGAAATACTGTCTGAAATATAGTTCCATATTAGAACAGTAACGATACAAAAGGAAACATCGACACTAAAAATCGTACGCGAAAGTGTATTGTACAGTAATGCCTTTATGTAAAGTACATCTGTATTCTACGGTAAGATATTGATACCCCGAGCGAAAGTTTAACAACTGCACATATATTTTACAGTATTCCATTGACACACAATTTATTTATTCTTGACTGTTGAAAACACGAGAAATCACACAGTAAAAAATGTTCTGTTCTTAGGCAGGGTCCGCAGCTCGTGGTCTTGCGGTAGCATTCTCGGTTCCCGAGCACGGGTTCCCGGGTTCGATTCCCGGAGGGGTCAGGGATTTTCCCTGCCTCGAGATGAATGGGTGTTGTGTCGTCATCTTCATCATTCATCCCCATTACGGTCAGAGGAAGGCAATTGCAAACCACTTCCTCTAGGACCTTGCCTAGTCAGCGGTGCGGGTCTCCCGCATCGTCCCCTACGCTCCTCGGAGTATGGGAACTCATCATCTTCATCATCTTCGTCAAGACAAAAAAATTGTAATTTTCTTTTGCTTAGCAGACGACATCCTTAATTTTGCGTCGATGTTCCTACTATTTTCTAATCTAGAAAATCTCTGTCGGTTTCTTTCATAGTTGTTATGCTAATCGCTTTCTCACTTGCAATGTTTCTAAGAGGCTCGCCTTTATCTAACCCTTCAAGCACTTTCAGTTTCTCCGCGGAGGACAACCTCACATGTTTTCGTTTAGTTGATGCCATAATTTAGTCTTACACGCTTTAATATGTAAGAAGAACGCCGTCTCTAATTTGTGAAAGAAAAGTGTGCACAGTAACACTTACTGATCGAGTTCCAAACAGGTTATTTCATACCAAAACTAATAGAACTATCGTACCTATCAACGTCAGCTGCCTACTGATCGATATCGCAGACGATGACTCACGTAAACAAACACCGGAAATAGGGTGGTCGAACTAAGCGGGAAGTCGGGCCATCCGAGGGCGGATCGTCGAGGTGCTACTGTATTTGAAACTTACACAACTCCATAAATGAGGTAATCAGTTTTCAATAAATGTCAGTCACTGAATAAAAAGTGTTACTTTAAGTCCAGTTATGGGTTCTGCCAGCCTCTCGTCCTCGAAAACCTTGTCAGAGTACTTCTGTATTACTGTAATTCCTTAGTTAGGCAGTTTACTCTTAATGGATCACCTTTCACACACGTTGAAAGTTTTGGCAAGTAATTTTTAGTACGATGCTTTGGTGCCACTCTGTCAGACAGTAACCGAGCTATATGTCTCAGTTCTAAGGCACTGTACTTCTATTCGAGAAGACAGCAATTAAAGTACTCGTCTGTCCAACCAGATACAGATTTTCCGTAATGTCCCTCCATATCGCTTGATTCTAATACCAACATGGTTCATCTGAGAGCGATGGAGCCGATTTCCTTACCCACAACTCCAGCCCCCTCCCTTCGCCCCCTCCCCCCAAGTTTGCACTCCGTCTCTAATGACCTCGTCATCGACTGCGGGACGATAAACATTAATCTTCCACACTTATTTCTGACAGCAACTCTCAGACGGTGACGTCTGATGTGAAGTATTAATGCTTGTTATTGTTTTACATTGAATCTGAAAAGGGTAAGATTATATTTTTAAAACCTATTCCTACACTTCGTTCGCTATATTTCTTACTCAGTGCAAAATGTGTTTTAATATTATCAACATTTCGCGGCCCTGTCAGCAACTGTATAAATATTAATTTTAAATCAACAACAGCCTCAGTTGCAATGTTTACCTAGATTTACGTAGGTTTCAGTTGGGATAACCCAACCTTCTTCAGAATAAAAGGAACTACGATTTGTCCATAATGGACAACGTCAAAAACTAAAAAATTTAATATACTAATACGTCGTCGTATTGCAATAACCTCGGTGGCCGAGGCTGTTTCCTAGATAAGTTATTGCAGTATGACGATGTATTACTATATTATAGTTTTTAGTTTTTGACGTTGTCCATTATGGACAAATAGTAGTTTCTTTTATTCTGAAGAAGGTTGGTTTTATCCCAACTGAAACCTAGGTAAATCTAGGTAAACATTCCAACTGAGAGGCTACTGTTAATTTAAAATTCAAAATGTATTTGTCGCAGCCTTAAGAACTGGGATGAATCTGATTTTAAGTTTAGAGATGGTTTCTTATCTGCCAGCCCAACGAGTTGGTTTCGGCGTCGGTAGAGTTACTTCGGAAATACTCACGGAGCAGATTTTTAAATTCTGCCATGGTAGCATCATGTCCTCAGCTGTTTCGAAATACAGTTCTGTTTCTGGATTGTACTCTTAATCTCTGCAGCACCTTTAACCACTAAATTTAAATTGTGACTTGATTCGTTTTTGGACACAATTGTATGCGTCGCTCATGACGGATGCTCCGCCATAGCCTTGGTCGAAAAACTTTCTCATATATCGCCCCTTTCGTTCTATATATGTACTGGTACGTATTCTGACGAAGTTTCAAATGGTTCAAATGGCTCTGAGCACTATGGGACTGAACTGAGACCATCAGTCCCCTAACGAAGTTTCGTCTTTCACCTGATAAAGGAGGTAAATGATCCGTATGTATTTGTCCCTTAACTATTCACAACACGATCTTTCATTATTTGAAGATATCGAAAAGTTTCTCTTGACTGATAGATTTCTTTTTTATTTTTGCAATTTTCTTTCCTATTTTATGGTTTACTCATTTTTTTCCCTTTTTTCCGAAGGTACTTTATCTTGGGGGCTCTGCCTGGGCACCCCAGCCTAGTTGTACTCGTGCTATTATGGCTGCATACTTCCTGCTCTGATTCTTTCTCGCGACTCCTCTCAGAATAAACAAACATATCGCTGCACGTCGTTGTTCTCAACAATATAGGGGTCCCTGCAGCGGCCCAAGTCGTTGCTTAGCAGCAGTCTGAGACGACGCGGCTGGCGAGCAACATGAATATCTCCGTTCCCAAGCGGTAGAGTGTCAAGCGAACCGTGAGACGCAGTAAAAGCACGGAGCAACGACGGGAGTTAGAAGGTAAGCCACCAACAAATATCTCAGTTCCTCCAGTCAGTGACACCCGGAACGCGGGCGTCAAAATAGTTACACATTTCTGAGGACTCATATCAAATGGTTCAAATGGTTCTGAGCACTATGGGACTTAACATCTGTGGTCATCAGTCCCCTAGAACTTAGAACTACTTAAACCTAACTAACCTAAGGACATCACACACATCCATGCCCGAGGCTGGATTCGAACCTGCGACCGTAGCAGTCGCGCGGTTCCGGACTGCGCGCCTAGAATCGCTAGACCACCGCGGCCGGCCAGGACGCATATCATAAATTCTCAGAAACACATACGTTTAATGAATATGGAGATCTTCAACACTGTAGTTCTATTCAAAGTTATTTGATTTTGGGATAATTTTCAATACGTATCGAACGCACGGTCCCTAACGATATACATCGAACGTGCGACTCGCTGTCGACCACATGACTGAAATGCCGCGAATTATGGTAAATGTTTAGTGCGTTGCCACGGCAACATAGTTCACTGTTTTCGATTGTGAATAGCGATAATCCATTTCAACATGGATCTGTGAATCATTCTGCTGAATTTGTGTCATCGGACTGTCCAACTGTCTACACACAGAACATCTGTCAAATCGTCGATGAGAAGAGAGGCACGTCCAGGAGATAGGAACGAACTCTATCTCTTCTAATACCTACATTTCCACAACCTGAGGCTGGTGGAAAAACTGACTTTCCTGTTACTCGCCCGATATTTCTGACTCCCATTGCAAGAATATACCTAGGTTATGGGAAAAATGGATTGCTGCCGGCGCTTATACAACACGAGGAATGGTGCATGTAGAAGTAGTGGCTGACGAATAAAGAAAGTAAAGTTACTACTTTCATTCGCAATTAATTGTAACTTAGTAAACGTTCCTCTTTGGTCATTGCTCTGATGAACGCTGTAAACATTATCCATAAGTCGTGCCACAACATTCGTGTGATCGTCATAGAATCGCACGTTCGATATATATCGTTAGGACCCCGCGCGTTTGATAGGCAATCATTCTTGGAAATTGCCGATTCCGGAAACTAGTCGTTCAAAAAGTTTACCACGGTTTGCCTGAGGCACTTTGTATTTAAGAAGCACGAATTTTATAAATTTTGCAAATCCATAGTCTCCTACTACGTTCCCGTTCAAAGTGCTCTCAGTATACACACGTATAGATAATATCTGATGAGTCGAATGCGTCACTATGGTGTCTTGAATCACGCGTTTTATGTGCTCATATCTTATGAAATACTATATTTTATAAGAATTTATAACCCGTTATAGGCGATATCAAGCACTATCCCGCATTTCTGTCAGAAAATTTATTTGTCTTTCAACTCACAGTCCTCTTATAAACGAAATGAACTGCGATATGAAATTGTTGTTCCTGCTTGCATTTAATTAAAGTGGGGCAGTTTTATCACCTTTATTCCAACGCAGTGCATTTCCTCAAACATAGTACATTGCGCCCGCATTTTCTTGGACTCTCGTTCGTGACAATAAATTGGTAGAGGTCGCTGGAACGCGGAATGCTATTATTTTGATTCAGCTCTCTGCCAGCTTCGGCGATCAAAATTTTTGAAATATGTGTGAAATCTTATGGGGCTTAACTGCTAAGGTCATCAGTCCCTAAGCGTACACACTACTTAACCTAAATTACCCTAAGGACAAACACACATACCCTTGCCCGAGGGAGGACTCGAACCTCCGCCGGGACCAGCCGCACAGTCCATGACTGCAGCGCCCTAGACCGCTCGGCTAATACCGCGCGGCTCGGCGATCAAACGATAATGTCCGCAATACGCCTGACATTACAGTGGTTATTATTTGAATTTGTGCTTTAAATAAAGTTCTCGTCAACATTGGTTCTACTGGAAACAAAAGACAAATTTCAAGCAAAAAAAATCAATGAAAAACTTAAGTGTTTCATTTTAAGATCTTCGTCGCAGATGGTAGGTATGAAAAAAAAGTTGTATAGCTACGTATTCTCCATAATATATACCATTCCTCAAAATCATGTATTTAATTGTAAATAAATGTCAATCATTGGATGTAAAGTGTTACTTTAAGACCAGGTAGGAGTTCTGTCAGCCTCTCGTCCTCGTAAGAAATGGCTCTGAGCACTATGGGATTTAACATCTATGGTCATAAGTCCCCTAGAACTTAGAACTACTTAAACCTAACTAACCTAAGGACAACACACAACACCCAGTCATCACGAGGCAGAGAAAATCCCTGACCCCGCCGGGAATCGAACCCGGGACCCCGTGCTCGGGAAGCGAGAACGCTACCGCGAGACCACGAGCTGCGGACTCGTCCTCGTAAGATTTGTTATGCTCACTGCCCCGTCTGTGGCAGATGTTGAAGCTTTCATCAGATACTTTGTCCTTCTTTTCATTGTTACTACACTCCTGGAAATTGAAATAAGAACACCGTGAATTCATTGTCCCAGGAAGGGGAAACTTTATTGACACATTCCTGGGGTCAGATACATCACATGATCACACTGACAGAACCACAGGCACATAGACACAGGCAACAGAGCATGCACAATGTCGGCACTACTACAGTGTATATCCACCTTTCGCAGCAATGCAGGCTGCTATTCTCCCATGGAGACGATCGTAGAGATGCTGGATGTAGTCCTGTGGAACGGCTCGCCATGCCATTTCCACCTGGCGCCTCAGTTGGACCAGCGTTCGTGCTGGACGTGCAGACCGCGTGAGACAACGCTTCATCCAGTCCCAAACATGCTCAATGGGGGACAGATCCGGAGATCTTGCTGGCCAGGGTAGTTGACTTACACCTTCTAGAGCACGTTGGGTGGCACGGGATACATGCGGACGTGCATTGTCCTGTTGGAACAGCAAGTTCCCTTGCCGGTCTAGGAATGGTAGAACGATGGGTTCGATGACGGTTTGGATGTACCGTGCACTATTCAGTGTCCCCTCGACGATCACCAGTGGTGTACGGCCAGTGTAGGAGATCGCTCCCCACACCATGATGCCGGGTGTTGGCCCTGTGTGCCTCGGTCGTATGCAGTCCTGATTGTGGCGCTGACCTGCACGGCGCCAAACACGCATACGACCATCATTGGCACCAAGGCAGAAGCGACTCTCATCGCTGAAGACGACACGTCTCCATTCGTCCCTCCATTCACGCCTGTCGCGACACCACTGGAGGCGGGCTGCACGATGTTGGGGCGTGAGCGGAAGACGGCCTAACGGTGTGCGGGACCGTAGCCCAGCTTCATGGAGACGGTTGCGAATGGTCCTCGCCGATACCCCAGGAGCAACAGTGTCCCTAATTTGCTGGGAAGTGGCGGTGCGGTCCCCTACGGCACTGCATAGGATCCTACGGTCTTGGCGTGCATCCGTGCGTCGCTGCGGTCCGGTCCCAGGTCGACGGGCACGTGCACCTTCCGCCGACCACTGGCGACAACATCGATGTACTGTGGAGACCTCACGCCCCACGTGTTGAGCAATTCGGCGGTACGTCCACCCGGCCTCCCGCATGCCCACTATACGCCCTCGCTCAAAGTCCGTCAACTGCACATACGGTTCACGTCCACGCTGTCGCGGCATGCTACCAGTGTTAAAGACAGCGATGGAGCTCCGTATGCCACGGCAAACTGGCTGACACGGTGGCGGTGCACAAATGCTGCGCAGCTAGCGCCATTCGACGGCCAACACCGCGGTTCCTGATGTGTCCGCTGTGCCGTGCGTGTGATCATTGCTTGTACAGCCCTCTCGCAGTGTCCGGAGCAAGTATGGTGGGTCTGACACACCGGTGTCAATGTGTTCTTTTTTCCATTTCCAGGAGTGTAGTTATTTCTAACAATAAGCAAGGGTTATGTCTCAGCAGTAAGACAATGGACTCAATTCGCGAGGACGGTGATTCATATCTCAGTCCGCCCATCCAAGTTGAAGTTTTCCCTGATCCCCCCCCCCCGCCCCCTCCACCCCACATCCTCCCCATCCCAAGTCGCTTGACACAAAAGCCGGTATGATTCCTTTGGAAAGGATAAGGCCGATTTCCTTTCGCATTTTTCCCATACCTGAGATATTTTTTTTTAGAGAGTAGAGTCCTTCCATGCCCCCTCTAGCATGGTGAGCACCTCTGCATTGGTTAGTGATTACGTCGAGCACTTCAGAGGATGTGAGTCTGTGATGTCTGTGCGTCTGGCTAGGATTACCCACTATACAGACCCATCGGGTGACACAAACGGTCGATAGTTGTTTCAAAAAGAGCGCTTTTGGGGACAGAGTGGGGAAGAAAGTGCCATGGCAAGCGCCATGGGAAAAAAAACTTCGGCTGTCTGGGGGGGGGGGGGGGGATAGTAACAACAGTAGCAGTTTACTTGCTGTCTGCGACGGATCATGCAACTGTATGGTTATGCTAGTAGCAGGTATCGTGCAACGCTCTGTACCACTGTCATAGCCAATGTTCGTCACAAGATTGTCAGCCCCATCGATGAGAGCTACCTGTTTAGCTGAGCACCGACGATATCTCAGTAGCCAACTTCAGTGTCTGCGTACCTGAAAGAAGCCAAGTCGTCAGCTGAGTAGCTCATTTCGTTATAAATTTGGTGTCTTTGTGTGAAGGCCGAGTGAGGTTTGTTTGCGTTTCTTTTGTGTTCGGATTCCCTGCTGTTGGCGCATTGCTGCTGTGTGCGTACTCAGCTGGCGGAGCCAGCAAGATGTGCTCTACTGCAGGGGCTCGCCGGTATTGTGTTGTTTGTGTGTGCTTAAACTGAGCTGACCATAGGTGGTTAATTGTTCCTAAGGAAGAGCGTCTTTGGGCGACTACGCTTCCGTCTATGCTTATGGTCGTACATTCCCGGGTTAAGGATTAACTGATTGAGTGTCACGAGTTCCTATGTAGTCGAGTGGCGGATATTTTGAATACTGCCGAAAGCATTTCAAACCGGTACTCATTGTGAAGGTCCGCGGTGCGTGTGTACCGTAGAGCATTACTTATAATACGAAGCACTTTGTTCTGTATGCCGGCCGGGGTGGCCGAGCGGTTCTAGGCGCTACAGTCTGGAACCGCGCGACCGCTACGGTCGCAGATTCGAATCCTGCCTCGGGCATGGATGTGTGTAATGTCCTTAGGTTAATTAGGTTTAAGTAGTTCTAAGTACTAGGGGGCTGATGACCTCAGAAGAAGTCCCATAGAGCCATCTGAACCATCTGTTCTGTATGACTTGCAGACGGCCCAGATGTCTTACAGTTGCGTATCCCCAGACTGGAGCCACGTATGTCATCAGCGGTCTAATCATTCTATACAGTGTGCTATGCATGTTAAGCATAGGATACAGCTGTTTGAACATCGCGTACGGTTTGCGACGTGTTGTATGTAGTCCCCCAATGAGAGTTTCCTATGCATCCAGTCACTGAGGTATCTGAAATTTTCACGGAAACGTATTGGACCTGTGTTTAGCGTTATTCGTCTACAGAGTTGCTATTTATGCAGTTGTCTCGGTCTGCATGTAAACAGAACAGCGACGCATTTGTCGACAATTACTTTTATACGCCATTTCTGAAATGCTATCCGTAGACGTGAGTTAATGTTCGATGGTTTCGAGTGTTTCTCTAGGGTGGCTGTATCATCCGTGCCCCTGGATGCTGCCTTTGGGAACTCCAGCTTGAATACCGTGTCGTGTTGATGGTTTGTCCTGAATGGCAGTGTTGAAGCATCTGCTGATGAGGTATGAGTGTATGAGACGTACGAGTCCGTCGGGGAAACAAGCGTCGTCATGTTTGCGGATAAGGCCATTGTGCCATAGCCGATATCGCGGAACGCGGCCCCTGTAGCTTTGTTGGTGTCGCAGCCGTTTGTAATGTGTTCTGCTACGCAGAGGAGCTGTGTTGTGGAGTGGTGATTCGTGAAGCCGAATTGGTCCAGTCTCAGGGTGTCGTCGTTGATACAGTGCCCAGTGAATTGTTTAACAAGCGCCTTCTCACTAACCTTCCCGAGCGAGCTCAGCAGAGTGATGGGTCGGTGGTTCTGTGGGAGGGAATGGTCTTTCTCTGGCTCCCTGAACATTTGGACCTTGTACGCCTTCCAAAAGGCAAGGAAGTGTTGATATTGTAGGATGCTGTTACGGCGTAAAGCCAAGCGCTGTCACGCCAGTATGGAATGATAGAGCAGAAAGGACTGTGAAAAGACGTCAGCCAATTACACGCTGACCGTCCCCTCTCCAGGACGACAACGCGACAACAGCGGCCTCTAAGCGAGGAGGACATAAAGGCATCGCCCGACTGGTCGCGGCCCAGTTCAAGACTACCTTCAAGACTAGTGACTTGTATAGCAGCGACTTAGAACTGTTTGTTATGAGAACATTGCTTATTTTGCATGTCTCCCTTTGCTTGCGACACATCTGTGTAACACAAAGTTAAGTATCAGTAAATTTAATTTTGTAATAAAACTCATTAATAGGGTTTTATAATGTTGTCTAGCGACCGGAGAAAGCAGGTTTCCCAGGCACCCCACATTCGGCAGCTAGGTAGGATTCAACAGATGCCATTCATGATATGTGGGAAGTATTCTATAACTTACCTGTGAACTTTTTGAGGACGCGGTTTTGAATGACATCGGGACAAGGAGCTTTCCTGGCTGAAGTCTGCTAGATATCCTAAGTGATTTCTCGTGTGCTAGTTCGTCTGATTTCGACGCGTGGAGGTTGGGCTACAAATCGTGTAATCTCCTGGTCCGTTTCAAGTGTAAATGCTGGATCTGACGGAACCAGATTCGCCGTGAAAGACGCCGCTACTGTTCTGCTAATCAGTTCCTCGTTGTCCACTGTGGAGTGGGCTGGTCCGTACGGCCCTTGTAGATTAGATGTGTAGTGTTGCTCCTTGATGAAGTGACGAACTAGATTCCACACACCTGGTCATGTGGTATACAGCCCTGTGACTTTCTGGCCCCACTGTGAGAGTTTAAATGTTTGCATTTTCTCCCGTATTATTCCATGGAACCTGTTGACGTGCAGTTTAAACACTGAAGAGCCAAATCGTGTAGGTTACCTACGAGCACACAAAAGTGACGCAGCACGACGTGGCATGGACTCGACTTATGTTTGAAGTAGAGCTGAAGGGAATTGACACCATGATTCCTGTAAGACTGTCCATAAATCCGTAAGAGTACGTGGGGGTAGAGATCTCTTCTGAACAGCACGTTGCAAGGCATTCCAGATACGCTCCGAAATGTACACGTCTGGGAAGTTTGGTGGCCAACGGAAGTGTTTAAACTCATAAGAGTGTTTCTGGAGCCGCTCTTTAGCAAATCTCAACGCATGGAGTGTCGCATTGTCCTGCTGGAATTGCCCAAGTCCGTCGGAATGCACAATGGACATGAAAGGACGCAGCAGATCGGACAGGATGCTTAAGTACGTGTCACCTGTCATAGTTGCTTCTATACGTATCGGGGGTCCCATATCACTCCAACTGCACATGCCCTACACCATTACAGTGCCTCCACCAGTTTGCATTGTCCCCTGCTGACATGCAGGGTCCATGGATTCATGAGGTTGTCTTCATACCCGTACACGTGCATCCGCTCGGTGCAATCTGAAACCAGACTCGTCCGACCAGGCAACATGTTTCCAGTCATCAACAATCCAATGTCGGTGTTGAGGCCCCCAGGCGGGGCGTAAAGCTTAGTGTCGTGCGATCGTTAAGTGTACACGAATGGGACTTGGGCTCCGAAAGCCCATGTCGATTTTTCGTTGAGTGGTTCGCACGCTGACACTTGTTGATGGCCCAGCATTGAAATCAGCAACAATTTGCGGAAGGATTGCACTTGTGTCACGTTGAACGATTCTCTTCGGTCGTCGTTGGCCCCTTTCTTGCAGGAGCTTGTTCTGGCTGCGGCGATGTCGGAGATTTGATGTGTTACCGCGTTCCTAATACTAACGGTACACTCGCGAAATGTTCGTACGGGAAAATCCCCACTTCATCGCTGCCTCGGAGATGCCGTGTCCCATCGCTCGCGCGCCGACTGTAACATCACGTTCAACCTCACTTAAATCTTGATAACCTACAATTGTAGCAGCAGTAACCGATCTAACAACTGCGCCAGACACTTGTTATCTTATATAGGCGTTGCCGACCTCAGCGCCGTGTTCTGATTGTTTACGTACACTACTGGCCATTAAAATTGCTACACCAAGAAGAAATGCAGATGATAAACGGGTATTCATTGAACAAATATATTATACTAGAACTGACATGTGATTACATTTTCACACTATTTGGGTGACTAGATCCTCAGAAATTAGTACTCAGAACAACCACCACTGGCCCTAATAACGGCCTTGATACGCCTGGGCATTGAGTCAGAGCTTGGATGGCGTGTACAGGCATAGCTACCCATGCAGCTTCAACACGATACAACAGTTCATCAAGAGTATGGACTGGCGTATTGTGACGAGCCAGTTGCTCGGCCGCCATTGACCAGACGTTTTCAATTGGTGAGAGATCTGGAGAATGTGCTGGCCAAATGGCTAATGGTTCAAATGGCTCTGAGCACTATGGGACTCAACATCTGTGGTCATCAGTCCCCTAGAACTGAGAACTACTCAAACCTAACTAAGGACATCACACACATCCATGCCCGAGGCAGGATTCGAACCTGCGACCGTAGCGGCCACGCGGTTCCAGACTGAAGCGCCTAGAACCGCACGGCCACACCGGCCGGCCTGTGCTGGCCATGGCAGCAATCGAACATTTTCTGTATCCAGAAATACCTGTACAGGAACTTCAACATGCGATCGTGTATTATCCTGCTGAAATGTAGGGTTTCGCAGGGATAGAATGAAGGAGTCGAAACACATCTGAAATGTAACGTCCACTGTTCAAAGTGCCGTCAGTGCGAACAAGATGTGACCAGGACGAGTAACCAATGGCACCCCATACCATCACGCCGGGTGATACGCCGGTATGGCGATCACCAATACACGCTTCCAATGTGCGTTCACCGCGATGTCGCCAAACACGGATGCTGTAAACAGAACCTGGATTCATCCGAAAAAATGACGTTTTGCCATTCGTGCACCCAGGTTCGTCGTTGAGTACATCATCGCAGGCGCTCCTTTCTGTGATGCAGCGTTAGGGGTAACCGCAGCCATGGTCTCCGAGCTGATAGTCCATGCTGCTGCAAACGTCGTCGAACTGTTCGAGCAGATGGTTGTTGTCTTGCAAACGTCCCCATCTGTTGACTCAGGGATCGAGACGTGGCTGCACTATCCGGATAAGATGACTGCCATCTCGACTGCTAGTGATACGAGGCTGTCGGGATCCAGCACGGCGTTCCGTATTACCTTCCTGAACCCACAGATTCCATATTCTGCTAACAGTCATTGGATCTGGACCAACGCGAGCAGCATTGTCGCGATACGATATACCGCAATCGCGATAGGCTACAATCCGACATTTATCAAAGTCGGAAACGTAATTGTACGCATTTCTCCAGCTTACACGAGGCATCACAACAACGTTTCACCAGGCAACGCCGGTCAACTGCTGTTTGTGTATGAGAAATCTGTTGGAAACTTTCCTCATGTCAGCACGTTGTAGGTGTCGCCACCGGCGCCAACCTTGTGTGAATGCACTGAAAAGCTAATCATTTGCAAATCACAGCATCTTCTTCCTGTCGGTAAATTTCACGTCTGTAGCACGTCATCTTCGTGATGTAGCAATTTTAATGACCAGTATTGTATCTCTGTATTTGAATACGCATGCCTACACCAGTTTGTTTGACGCTTCAGTGTATAACGGGCACTTGATGCGCTGCCAGTATCTCTTGAGAATGTGTCTCGTTGAGATACGGCCTATCATGCTGGAGTTTGCATTTCGTCTCTAATGACCTCCTTGTGGACGTAACGTTAAACCCGAATCTTCCATTTTTGTTTCTGACAGAGCCGTTCGTAAGAAATATGCAACTGTGACATCCCCCCCTATTCTCAGACTCCAGAGGTTTTAATGCTCTATCAAATCGTTCTAGTGGTTTATACTGAATCTGAATAGTCTTACGAATTACGTTTGTGAGCGCAATAAGAACGTCAATGGATCTCTTACGTGTACAGATAAGTTTTTTTTATCTGCCAGCCCAATGCACTAGACTTGATGCCGCTAACATTACGTTGCAAGTACTCACGGAAAAAA
Source organism: Schistocerca nitens (assembly GCF_023898315.1). Lineage (NCBI taxonomy): Eukaryota > Metazoa > Arthropoda > Insecta > Orthoptera > Acrididae > Schistocerca > Schistocerca nitens. Next base: position 437,714,943 of record NC_064622.1, read on the forward strand.
AATTGAAATCCTGCTGCCTTAGCACACCGTGACAAAAAAGTTTTAGATTGTCTTAGTTCTACATCTACATCTACATCCATACTCCGCAATCCACCTGACGGTGTGTGGCGGAGGGTACCCTGAGTATCTCTATCGGTTCTCCCTTCTATTCCAGTCTCGTATTGTTCTTGGAAAGAAAGGGTATGCCTCTGTGTGGGCTCTAATCTCTCTGATTTTATCCTCATGGTCCTTTCGCGAGATATACGTAGGAGGGAGCAATATACTGCTGGACTCTTCGGTGAAGGTATGTTCTCGAAACTTTAACAAAAGCCCGTACCGAGCTACTGAGCGTCTCTCCTGCAGAGTCTTCCACTGGAGTTTATCTATCATCTCCGTAACGCCTTGGCGATTACTAAATGATCCTGTAACGAAGCGCGCTGCTCTCCGTTGGATCTTCTCTATCTCTTCTATCAACCCTACCTATCTGGTACGGATCTCACACCGCTGAGCAGTATTCAAGCAGTGGGCGAACAAGCGTACTGTAACTTACTTCCTTTGTTTTCGGATTGCATTTCCTTAGGATTCTTCCAATGAATCTCAGTCTGGCATCTGCTTTAGCGACGATCAACTTTATATGATCATTCCATTTTAAATCATTCCTAATGCGTACTCCCAGATAATTTATGGAATTAACTGCTTCCAGTTGCTGACCTGCTATTTTGCAACTAAATGATAACGGATCTATCTTTCTATGTATTCGCAGCATATTACACTTGTCTACATTGAGATTCAATTGCCATTCCCTGCATCATGCGTCAATTCGCTGCAGATCCTCCTGCATTTCAGTACAATTTTCCATTGTTACAACCTCTCGATACACCACAGCATCATCTGCAAAAAGCCTCAGTGAACTTCCGATGTCATCCACCAGGTCATTTATGTATATAGTGAACAGCAACGGTCCCATGACACTCCCCTGTGGCACACCTGAAATCACTCTTACTTATTTCGAAATACATGACTTTTCCTTGATTAGATTCTTTGGCTGTACAGCCCCTTTAAGAACTGAATTTAAATTATGATGATTCGTTTTCGCACACAATTATACACGGTGTTCATGACGGATGCTTCCCCACATTTAGTTTCTTCCGTTCCACACAGTCAATTAAGTAATGTTCGTATACTAATGCAGTTTTATCTTTTATCTGGCTGACTGACTGACTGACTTCGTCCGAACAGGCCATGGAAGGCCCAAGGATATCGACTGGCCGCCGTGCCATCCTCAACCCACAGGCGTCACTGAATGCGGTTATGGAGGGGCATGTGGTCAGCACACCGCTCTCCCGGCCGTATGTCAGTTTAGAGACCGGAGTCGCTACTTCTTTATCAAGTAGCTCCTCAGTTTGCCTCACAAGGGCTGAGTGCACACCGCTTGCCAACAGCACTCGGCAGACCGTATGGTCACCTTCCAAGTGCTAGCCCAGCCCGACAGCTCTTAACTTCGGTGATCCGACGGGAACGGTGCTAGCACTGTGGCAAAGTCGTTGGCATCTTTGATCTGATTGGGAGGTAAATGATTCGCAAATCTTCGTTCCAGAATAATTTCCAACACAATCTTGCGTTTTACATAGCGGATTGTATGATCAATTTCGCTAACTTTTCCTCTTTTCCTTCCAATTTGAATTTTTCTTCAGTTTTTCCTATTTTTGTTTTCTTTCCAGAGGTACCTTTTCCTAAGTGCATTTTACTGGTTGTTCGAGCCTATTTATGACCCTACTGCTATAATGACTGGGTAGTTCATGCTGTGATTCTTTTCCGCGCGTCCTCTTCGAGTAAGCGACACGTTTCGCAGCATGATGTAGTTCTCAACAATCGAAGGATCTATTCAGCGGTATACGCCGTTGCTTGGCAACAGTCTGAGACGGGGCGACTGGTGAGCAACATGGATGTCTCCGTCCCTACATAGTGAGATCTCAAGAAAACCGTGAAAAGCAGTAAAAGCAACGAGCAACGATAGCAGTCAGAAGGTAAGCCAACAATAGGCACCTCAGTTCTGCCAATCAGTGACACCCAAACCTCAGTTGTACTTTTCAGTGGCCGCATATCCTAAATTCTCACAGGCATGTATACATAATAAATACGGAAATTTTCGAAAGTGCAGTTTAATTCATGGTTATTTGATTTTGAGAATCAGTCAACCAGACAGTTTGTCAAGATTTGTCCGAGGCAGTATGTGATGGAGAACTATGATTTTCTTATCTTATTATTACAGGTGTATCTGAATACTACAAATTTTATATTTTCCTACGAAAATTCCGTAACAACAGTCAGCAGTATTTGCTCGTATAAATAATGTTTGACAAGTCCAGTGCATCAGCATAGTCTCTTGAAATACACGTTCTCCATGCACATGTCATGAGAAATAATACATTTTATAAGAATTCCTAACGCATTATAAATGAATTTGAAGCATTAAGCTGTGTTTGTGTCAGTAAATTTATTTACTTTTTAAATCACAGACGAGCTATAAATGGAATAAACTGCAATTTTACACTGTTGTTTCTGCTTACGTATTACTAAATACGATGGTACATTTGTCGATATTGTGCCAGTGCAGCTCGTATCCTGAAGTCCAATACAGTCCGCCCACATTTTCTTGGCTTCTCGCCTCCGTAGAACAGTATCGGTAGATGTCGCTGGAATGCGAGCTGCTACTATTTTGATTCGTTTCTCTGATAACTTTGGCGATCAAACAATACTGTGCGCAGTAGACCTGACACTATAGCAGTCATTATTTAATGCTTTGTTTCATTTCGGTGATACATAATTTGTAGCTGTGAATGTCATTTGTGCATGACATCTTACACCATTGCGTGTTCCGTTCTGCCACAACATATATTAATCGTTCAATTTAAAAAGACTCTGAGAGTACTGGCTGAAGTACTGGCTGACGGGAGCAGCTGATTCGATAGAAATCGAAAGACGGCGTATGAGTTCGGACTGGTATTCACTTGTTTCCGATGGCTTGCAACCTTAATTTTTGGCCCGCATCTCGTGGTCGTGCGGTAGCGTTCTCGCTTCCCACGCCCTGGTTCCCGGGTTCGATTCCCGGTGGGGTCAGGGATTTTCTCTGCCTCGTGATGGCTGGGTGTTGTGTGCTGTCCTTAGGTTAGTTAGGTTTAAGTAGTTCTAAGTTCTAGGGGACTTATGACCACAGCAGTTGAGTCCCATAGTGCTCAGAGCCATTTGAACCATTTGAACCTTAATTTTCGATATCGTGTGAAAAGAGTATCTTCACTGAACGTACCAATAATTTAAACGATTTTAAGTTAAATTACGTATAATACTTCTGTAATCTTTAAATCAGCATGTCACATCTACTTTCGTTTGGGAGCACATATTCGCACGAAACACAGTGTCGTCGAAACATAAGTTGACTAATAGGGTCGCAAGTTTTTACGTCAGAATGATGTCGAAAACTAACTTTGATTACTTTCATATGGGAAAACTCTTCACCTGAATGATCGATTTCACTTACTTTACACGTCAATTTTTTCTTTTTTTCGTTTCTTTCTGTCGCGCACTGGAGGCTCCTCATTCTCGACGTGATTATTTCCCTGGTATGAAACAGATATGCCACTGAATTCCTCACTGGTGAACAAGTTGCACCAACTGAAATCCATCGATTCTTCCTAAACGTTTGTCCTGTAGATTTGTGCTGTAGATATGAGTAACGTGAAGCCGTCGGCCTGAATCCCATTGGTGATGAAAGCGATGTATATGAGGGACCACGCTCCAGTCGACCCCTTCAACTGCCATTCCTCATTATCCACAGCGTCCCGAACAACTAATCCGTGGTGGTCAGCTGGTTACAACTAACTAACTGGGCGTACAGACGAATGTCGGCTGTAATGCCTTCGACAAGATGTTACGCATCCTTGGTTATCATAAACTTTGTGCAAGATGGATCCTGCAGATTGTTAGACAAGACAAAAAAAGTCACGGAATAAAATTTTGTCGGGAGCAGCTGCACAAACATGAGGTTGAGGGTGACAATTTTCTGATCACCACCACTATCGGAGATGACTCATGGTGTAACCACTATGAGCTGGAATCCAAAACACTGTCGATGGAGTGGAAACATGATAATTTCCCATCAGGAAATCAGTTCAAGACACAGCCATCTGCAGGCTACCTGACGTGTAGTCTGGGGTAGACAAAGTGTGGTTCGTTTTGTTATCTTACGGCCTGAAGCAACTGCCAGTTCTGGGTGCTGCGCTACTGGCTGGCCCAGAGGGGAAGACAAGCTTATGTAACGCCAGGCCTCACAACAGTTTTACGGCAAATCAAATCGTTGCCAAAGTTGGCTGAAGTGTACTACAGCATCCACCGTGCAGTCCTGATTTAGCACCCTCAGCTTCCATATCGTTGGGCCTATGAAAGCTGCACTACTTGCCCAACATTTTCCCCATTCATATGGTGCCGTCAGAGCTGTAAGACGGCGGTTAGTCTCAGGTGGTTCAGATTTTTATGGGCGTGGGACGTAGACTCTTGCTTGCTCATCACTGACAATAGTGCATAACTATTGGTGTTGGCCATGTGGAATAAATTTCAGTATGTACATCTACATCTACATCTACATTTATACTCCGCAAGCCACCCAGCGGTGTGTAGCGGAGGGCACTTTACGTGGTTCGCGGGAAGAACGACTGTCGGAAAGCCTCCGTGCGCGCTCAAATATCTCTAATTTTACATTCGTGATCTCCTCGGGAGGTATAAGTAGGGGGAAGCAATATATTCGATACCTCATCCAGAAACGCACCCTCTCGAAACCTGGCGAGCAAGCTACACCGCGATGCAGAGCGCCTCTCTTGCAGAGTCTGCCACTTGAGTTTGCTAAACATCTCCGTAACGCTATCACGGTTACCAAATAACCCTGTGACGAAACGCGCCGCTCTCCTTTGGATCTTCTCTATCTCCTCCGTCAACCCGATCTGGTACGGATCCCACACTGTTGAGCAATACTCAAGTATAGGTCGAACGAGTGTTTTGTAAGCCACCTCCTTTGTTGATGGACTACATTTTCTAAGGAAAATCTCAACCTGGTACCCGCCTTACCAACAATTAATTTTATATGATCATTCCACTTCAAATCGTTCCGCACGCATACTCCCAGATATTTTGCAGAAGTAACTGCTACCCGTGTTTGTTCCGCTATCATATAATCATACAATAAAGGATCCTTCTTTCTATGTATTCGCCATACATTTGTCTATGTTAAGGGTCAGTTGCCACTCCCTGCACCAAGTGCCTATCCGCTGCAGATCTTCCTGAATTTCGCTACAATTTTCTAATGCTGCAACTTCTCTGTATACTACAGCATCATCCGCGAAAAGCCGCATGGCACTTCCGACACTATCTACTAGGTCATTTATATATATATTGTGAAAAGCAGTGGTCCCATAACACTCCCCTGTGGCACGCCAGAGGTTACTTTAACATCTGTAGACGTCTCTCCATTGAGAACAACAAGCTGTGTTCTGTTTGCTAAAAACTCTTCAATCCAGCCACACAGCTGGTCTGATATTCCGTAGGCTCTTACTTTGTTTATCAGGCGACAGTGCGGAACTGTATCGAACGCCTTCCGGAAGTCAAGGAAAATAGCATCTACCTGGGAGCCTGTATCTAATATTTTCTGGGTCTCATGAACAAATAAAGCGAGTTGGGTCTCACACGATCGCTGTTTCCGGAATCCATGTTGATTCCTACATAGTAGATTCTGGGTTTCCAAATACGACATGATAGCGAGCAAAAAAGATGTTCTAAAATTCTACAACAGATCGACGTCAGAGATATAGGTCTATAGTTTTGCGCATCTGCTCGACGACACTTCTTGAAGACTGGGACTACTTGTGCTCTTTTCCAATCATTTGGAACCTTCCGTTCCTCTAGAGACTTGCGATACACGGCTGTTAGAAGGGGGGCAAGTTCTTTCGCGTACTCTGTGTAGAGTCGAATTGGTATCCCGTCAGGTCCAGTGGACTTTCCTCTGTTGAGTGATTCCAGTTGCTTTTCCATTCCTTGGACACTTATTTCGCTGTCAGCCATTTTTTCGTTTGTGCGAGGATTTAGAGAAGGAACTGCAGTGCGGTCTTCCTCTGTGAAACAGCTTTGGAAAAAGGTTTTTAGTATTTTAGCTTTACGCGTGTCATCCTCTGTTTCAATGCCATCATCATCCCGGAGTGTCTGGATATGCTGTTTCGAGCCACTTACTGATTTAACGTAAGACCAGAACTTCCTATGATTTTCTGTCAAGTCGGTATATAGAATTTTACGTTCGAATTCACTGAACGCTTCACGCATAGCCCTCCTTACGCTAACTTTGACATCGTTTAGCTTCTGTTTGTCTGAGAAGTTTTGGCTGCGTTTAAACTTGGAGTGAAGCTCTCTTTGCTTTCGCAGTAGTTTCCTAACTTTGTTGTTGAACCACGGTGGGTTTTTCCCGTCCCTCACAGTTTTACTCGGCACGTACCTGTCTAAAACGCATTTTACGATTGCCTTGAACTTTTTCCATAAACACTCAACATTGTCAGTGTCGGAACAGAAATTTTCGTTTTGATCTGTTAGGTAGTCTGAAATCTGCCTTCTATTACTCTTGCTAAACAGATAAACCTTCCTCCCTTTTTTTACATTCCTATTAACTTCCATATTCAGGGGTGCTGCAACGGCCTTATGATCACAGATTCCCTGTTCTGCACTTACAGAGTCGAAAAGTTCGGGTCTGTTTGTTATCAGTAGGTGCAAGATGATATCTCCACGAGTCGGTTCTCTCTTTAATTGCCCGAGGTAATTTTCGGATAGTGCACTCAGTATAATGTCACTCGATGCTCTGTCCCTACCACCCGTCCTAAACATCTGAGTGTCCCAGTCTATATCTGGTAAATTGAAATCTCCACCTAAGACTATAACATACTGAGAAAATTTATGTGCAATGTATTCCAAATTTTCTCTCAGTTGTTCTGCCACTAATGCTGCTGAGTCGGGAGGTCGGTAAAAGGAGCCAGTTATTAACCTAGCTCTGTTGTTGAGTGTAACCTCCCCCTATAATAATTCAAAGGAACTATCCACTTCTACTTCACTACAGGATAAACTACTACTAACAGCGACAAACACGCCACCGCCAGTTGCATGCAATCTGTCCTTTCTAAACACCGTCTGTGCCTTTGTAAAAATTTCGGCAGAATTTATCTCTGGCTTCAGCCAGCTCTCTGTACCTATAACGATTTCAGCTTCGGTGCTTTCTAGCAGCGCTTTAAGTTCCGGTATTTTACCAATGCAGCTTCGACAGTTTACAATTACAATACCGATTGCTGCTTGGTCCCCGCATGTCCTGACTTTACCCCGCAGCCTTTGAGGCTGTTGCCCTTTCTGTACTTGCCCGAGGCCATCTAACCTAAAAAACCGCCCAGTCCACGCCACACAACCCCTGCTACCTGTGTAGCCGCTTCTTGCGTGTAGTGGACTCCTGACCTATCCAGCGGAATCCGAAACCCCACCATCCTATGGTGCAAGTCGAGGAATCTGCAGCCCACACGGTCGCAGAACCGTCTCAGCCTCTGATTCAGACCCTCCACTCGGCTCTGTACCAAAGGTCCGCAGTCAGTCCTGTCGACGATGCTGCAGATGGTGAGCTCTGCTTTCATCCCGCTAGCGAGACTGGCAGTCTTCACCAAATCAGATAGCCGCCGGAAGCCAGAGAGGATTTCCTCCGATCCATAGCGACACACATCACTGGTGCCGACATGAGCGACCACCTGCAGATGGGTGCACCCTGTGCCCTTCATGGCACCCGGAAGGACCCTTTACACATCTGGAATGACTCCCCCCGGTATGCACTCGGAGTGCACATTGGTTTTCTTCCCCTCTCTTGCTGCCATATCCCTAAGAGGCCCCAATACGCGCCTGACGTTGGAGCTCCCAACTACCAGTAAGCCCACCCTCTGCGGCAGCCCGGATCTTGCAGACTGAGGGGCAACCTCTGGAACAGGACAAGCGGCCATGTCCGGCCGAAGATCAGTATCAGCCTGAGACAGAGCCTGAAACCGGTTCGTCAGACAAACTGGAGAGGCCTTCCGTTCAGCCCTCCGGAAAGTCTTTCGCCCCCTGCCACACCTCGAGACTACCTCCCACTCTACCATGGGTGACGGGTCAGCCTCAATGTTGCCAGTATCCTGGGAAGCTACAGCTGTAGTCCGATCAGGGGATGCGAGGGACGAGCTGGCCGTCCCCGACAAGCCCCCATCCGGACCACCACACTGATGCCCATTGGCAACAGCCTCAAGGTGTGTGACCGAAGCCAACACTGCCTGAAGCTGGGAGCGAAGGGATGCCAACTCAGCCTGCATCCGAACACAGCAGTTGCAGTCCCTATCCATGCTCAAAAACTGTTGGGCAAAGAACGTCTGAACTAATCTACAGAGAGCACAACTGAAAGCATGCTCTATTTAACTGCGTTGTTGTTGTTTCTGCATCGCTTGCACTTCGCACGAAAATAAGTGGGAGGCATCATTTTCGGAATGAGTCCCCTAGAAGGCTATTAAGAGTCCCAGTGGTGCACCAGGTGAACATCTGGTGAGACTTACTCCCCAGACTAAGCCGACACTCATTCACTGTAGTTGTAGAGATTGATAACAGACAATTCATACACACAGGCATTTACATGCATACAGGTATGGTTTGAGAAGGATGAGGCAGAATGTCGATCGTGGCTTTATATTTTGTAACACATTGGCATTTGCCTGAAGTAGTTAACGGAAACAACGGAGCACACAAAACAAGATGGCCGGATGTAGAATAGGGCCTCCATTCTCCCGACTACAAGGCTGGTCTGCTTGCAACAGCACAACCTCGATCGGTTTATGGCCAGTGTACAGTGCTCTGTCGTTCATATATTCTTGCCAAAAAGTTATTTGTAATGTAGAAAGATAGTGATACGGTGCTCATTCATTTCCCAACAATCGCTACACACACTACACCCATTATCAGTTGACATCAAAACCATAACCATGCTGTCTGGTTTCCATCTTCTGTATCACAGCTTCTCATTTCTTTTCCTAAAAAAACTGAGTCAGCATCGGTGTTTACTTAGTCAAAAGTATATTTAGGGAAGAGGAAAAGATATTACAATTATCCAGTGTAGAACTTTTGTGTAATGTTTGGTTGGTTGGTTGTTGGGATGTTTAAGGGGGACTAAACAGCTAAGGTCATCAGTCCCCCAGTGTAAGGTTTCCCGGGAAACAAATTACAGTACTAAATTATGTTGTGAAATGAGAGAGCTGTTGCAAGTTGAAAGTTTCCACCAGGAGCAACCTATTAAGAAAATTGGCCGTATCACTGCGGGGCTATCATTCTGAAACCATCCGAACCACTGCACTTCCATTAGCCTATTCTGCAGCAGAGTACGCTTGTCCTGTTTGGTATAATTCATCAGATGACAAACAGGCAGACGTGGCTCTCAGAATTATAACAGGTTGTTAGAAATCTACTCCTACTGAAAGGATTTACCACCTTGCAGGAATAGTATCTCCTCCCATTGTAAGAGAAATTGCGACGAATAAGGAACTAAAGAAAGTGGAACAAGAACAAACCCATCCTTTGCATGGCCATAAAACGCTTAAAAGAGTTTCTTTAGAAGAACAAAGGTACTTACTACCACTGCAGAAAATGCCACGGTACAACTCTGGAGCGATAAAACTTCCCTCCCCTTTGGTTGGAAAAGACTTTTTTGAAACTCTGCCTCCAGAACATGACGAGGAATGGATGACCTGGAAATCTTTGAACAGGCTGAGATCATGAGTGGTTAGATCAACGCTGAATCTGGCAAAATGGGGCTACAGTACGGAAAACAATATTAAGTGTGATTGTGGGGAAGTCCAGACCGTCCAGCATATGCTCCAGTGTCGACTGTCTCCTTAAGCGGCAGAAAATTGACTGGAAGTGGCCAAATTTTGGTCAAAATCTATATGACATGTTAACTGTGCCCCTATGTTATGTTTCTGACACGAAAATAAATAAATGCTGCATGGGATGTAATGCCCAGCAGATACCTTTAACGACATTTTTAAATGTTGGTTTGGTGGTCTTTTGAATTTCCTTAATTTACTGGTAATTTTATTTCAAGATCTGAGTGATGTTATTTATTGTTTTTCGTTAAATGTAAGTTAAGTCAGGATGTTCTTCCGTGGTCATGGATAAGGTAGTTTGTGCATTGTCAGGATGTTCTTCCGTGGTCATGGATAAGGTAGTTTTTGCATTGTCAGGAATTTATGTGCGTAACTGGCGTCGTGATACTCATATGTTACACTAACAATTCTCAAAATTTTTTCTCTACAATGAGTCCTACTATTATTTTTCTTATGACCATTTCTGTAGGCTTAAAACTATGTTAATATTTTGTACACAAGTTATTAAAAAAATCTAGAGCTAGAACTCGATGTTCATTTGAATGGTATCTGACTAAAAGCCACTGGCTGCTACTCACTGTTGACAGCACTCTAAAGACACGACATGCGTATCACCTTCTGTTTCGTAGTATATTTGTGTGTTCACACCTCCTTAACTGCAATCTGCGTACGAACTTGAGAAAGTAAGTTGCAGATGTCGTCCCAAACTAAGATTGCTCAAATGAAGTGGCACATTATCAGAAGAGAGTACATGTTTATGGTTTCCTGAGGACACGGTTCTGCTGCGGTACAGATAAAAGCTTCATCACAGTGTGTATTGAGATGGCGCAGCAATTGGAAACGTACTACAAAGTTGAAGTACGGGAGATATTGTGATTCTTGCGGAAAAAAACGTCTAAAATCCGCAAAGAGTCACAGTGAAATTCTTGACACACATCGACGAAATGCAACGTCACCTCCAGCCGTAGTGAAATGTGCCAACAATTTGACCAACGCCGCACTACCCAGACGTTTCGCCATGAGATTTCCATCTTTTCGGTAACCTGAAAAGAATGCATTGGGGGAAGGAGGTTTTTACAACGATGCGTACGTCCAAACAGCAGTTGTAGAATGGCTCCGACACCTAGGATCTAGCTTCTGTCGTCGAGGAACTGAACGACTGGTAGAACGTTGCGACCGTTATTTATAGAGACTTGGTGACTATCTCGGGAAACAGAGTCACGTGTTTCCAGAATGAGATTTTCACTCTGCAGCGGAGTGTGCGCTGGTATGAAACTTCCTGGCAGATTAAAACTGTGTGCCGGACCGAGACTCGAACTCGGGACCTTTGCCTTTGGAAGGTAGGAGACGAGGTACTGGCAGAAGTAAAGCTGTGAGGACGGGGCGTCAGTCGTGCTCGGGTAGCTCAGTTGGTAGAGCACTTGCCCGCGAAAGGCAAAGGTCCCGAGTTCGAGTCTCGGTCCGGCACACAGTTTTAATCTGCCAGGAAGTTTCAGTGTCACGTGTCTTTGTCACTTTGAAGTGTAGTGCAGCATTCACCAAAAGCTATTTGGCCTGCCGTAGCAATGTGCAACTTACTTCTCGAAGTTCCGTCGGTCGTTTAGCTGTAAACTGGACACGAGTACACTATTCCAGTGTCCAGTAACAGCGACGTACACATTACATGCTCCAAGCCACGCTGTTCCTCTGTTTAGCGGGAATACATCAGACCCTTCTGCAAAGTGGATAGGCAACGAGCCGATGAAACGCAATCTGGCGAGAAGTGTGTGATCGCAGGCAGTGCGAGATGCTCATTCGAGTCAACTGTCGAGCCCGTTGGACGATCTTAGGGATCTAGGGTAAACCTGTGCTGCTGACTGTAGCACGTGGTTGACCATGATAGTGCTACAGCTGAATATTTCCCCTCTCATGGGTTCTTTCTCACAGCCGTAAAATGAGGCAGCAGGAGACAATCAACTCTCCTCCGTAGTGTACTTGTCCTAATTGACCGTTTAATCACATAAAGATAACCAAATATATTATTAACCTGTTACGTATTTACAATGCTAATAGGAAGTAGCCTCATCAAAAAGATCTTCATTTCCGAAGTTATATGTTTTATATGACGAGAGAAAAATAAAGGAGAGAAATTTAAATTGCGACTTACTTCAATGAATATTAAACATGAAATATTAATCTAGGAATGAATGTTAAGTAAATGTGCTTCAGAAAGAAGTCTTTCCCCTTTAAGTAAGAGTGCTTTTAAATGGATCTAAGTTTTCATTACTGTCCTGCTGTGCCTATATTTAATAAGTTTAGTTGTATGATGTTGTTTCGTACAGTCGCCGTAGTGTTCAAATGGTAGCGACACGGAGTTTTAGTCTCCCGTACTCCGCACCGCTGCTGTTGCACGCCACTCTCCTGTAAAGCTTATTTAAGTTCATTTCTCACGTTAGACAAGTGGGATCACCTACACTCTTAGCACACTCTGGGATGTATGAATGTAATCGTTTCAGTGTTTGAGGGAGAAAATATTAGTAATAGAGTTCCAATGCAAAGATAGCCTATTGCAACGGAACCGGACCGCATGCACACTCATAAAGCCGCAGAGACGAATGTCCAGTCGTGTGCATATAAAAGCTAGAGGCTCAAATTTCCAAAGTTTTTAAAATAATGAAATCGCTCACCCTTGAAACACTATTTATTTATACGATAGTTCTCCTTCACAAAAGTCACTTCCGTATTCCTCTTCGCAAGATATTAAGTCTCAGTATTTAAATAAACTTATTTCTCTTACCAATTTCCCAATGACTTTCGTTCAGCAATACAATTAGGTCCGTCCCGACAACACGTCTTTCTATACCAGTATCTCAAGCCGTAGTAAAAACTACTATTGATCTAGTGTTAGGCATACTATGTCAGCAAACAGTAACATCGCCTCCACAAACTGTATTCTCACAGTCATCTTCTTTCATTGCTGCAAATACCTTAATTCTCAATCGCGCTTAGCGTTGAGTTCGTTGAAATACAGTCTTTGCGGTAGAACACTGTCAACACAGCTGATATACACAATCCATCTCAAAATTAGTACATATCTTATCTCTTAAGTCGATTTGTGTCATTACACATTCATAATTAAAATTATAACGAGACCGATTTTACTTTGTTATTTCATGTTCTCGATTAAATAGCTTCAAACATATGTTACAAATGCATAAAAACACAGCTGATATACACAATCTGTCTCAAAATTAGCACTTTTTCATCTCTTCAGTCGATTTTTGTCAATTACACACGCATAATTAAAATCATAACGAGCTGGATTTTCCTTTGTTATTTCATGTTCCCGATTAAATTATCTTCAAATATATATTACAAATACATAAATCGCTTATAAAAAATAACACAATATTTCATCTAATGACAATCACACACATATTTACGAAAAAAATTTGTTGATATTGCACATATGTATTCTGAAAATTGGTGTAAAAACAACCGCATTTTAATAGTAGGTTCGTGGGAAACTACAGCGTTAAGATATTATTTGTTAAATTAAAACTGAGCCTCGTTTAGAGAATGATAGATCTATTATGAAATTCGATTTATGTTAAAAACATAAATAAAATTTTAGGGAAAATTTTCTACTTAGACGTTTTTAAATAAATTGCAGATAATTTGATATGATCTGAAGTATCCTATTGTCATTTTTAATGTTTCTTGAGTATTATAGATTCAAAGTGGAAGAATCACCATGATGATAACATTACCATAAATATGATTGTCAGCACGAGAACTAGCAAATTTAACGCAAATTTTGAAACATTGATCAGAATGATTAAGATTCAACAGGAAACAAAACTCAATAATGTTATCAATATCTGCATCATTAAAAAATACGCCGAAAGTTGCTGAGATGTAAGGTGATTCGACAGTGAATATTTAAAAAACAAAGCCAAGTTAATTTAGTATTTCATTAGAACCCTCATTCAATTTAGCAGCAGCTACCCTGAGTTAATGAGGCTGCTAAATGATGCACTGTGTTTTCTTTTTACGATGAATCATATTCTATTAATCTGACATTGCGGCTGCCATCCAGTTTACAACTATCCGACTGTGTGATATACATGCGTTCGTTGTACCACTCCGTTTGTCTACGAGTCGTGTACTGTGTGCCAAAGGCATACAAAACGCAGAACCAGTAGTTTTTTGGCAATAGAGACGGTTGTAGTTAATCAGACACATTTGAACGGAATTTACGTCACGTGTTTTTATATTGTTATTCCGCGGTTTAGTCTATTGTCAGCAGGACTCGACGCTTTTTTTTCGTAGGTCTCAAATACTTCATTACTAATACATATAGGTGAGTACGCCTATTTCTGGAATACGCCACTAATCATCAGAGCCTAAAAATTTGCATTCTATTGCGTACGGTAAAAGTGCTAAGGTTGGGTAAAGTTTACCAGCATCGACGTTATTATATTAACTATCTGACGAGGATCCCTTTGACTTTCAAAGTGTAATCATTACATAGACAGAGGCTTATCTGAATGCAGAAAACTAGCCTACATATCAAAAGACCACCTGAGGCTTCAGAAGTGCTGATTGCAAGTGTGGCAGTCTGTCAGAAACATAATCTGTTACGTTGTTATCGGCTGCCATTGTTTGTCGAGAACAAAATCACTGACCGAAGTCTGAGTCACTCAACGCATTAAGATGAGCGTTCAAAATGTCTGTTGTCTTTCAATGAAGAGAAGAGTGATTACTTCTCAAGTCTCTGTCGTAGACGATAATCTTCCTTGTGAGTGGCTTACTGGTGGCTCTGTAAAGAAGTGATACAAAGAATGTTCGCGAACAGAAAAGAATGTTTTAAATAGTTCCAAGAGCAGAACATGTGCTAGGTTTTTTGGCGACAGAATGGGACACTAAGGTGTAGTTCGTTATGACATACTCGTCCTTTCCGAAACAAAAATGTTGTTTTCCAATTACCATTCAAGTGCAGAGCGTTTTTAACCTACGAATCACTTGCAAAGCTATCTCTAGCGCAGCACACACGAGCTCAGGAATGTGTAGAATAAGTGCACAACATTACATCGTATTAGATTTAAAAAAACTAGCTGTGTCAAAGGACCTTCGAGGGTGCGCAATATGAAAATCTCTACGTAATAGCTTACATGTCCGTCATACATTCTAGTAACACTTTCTATGATTTCAAACCCATTTTTCTCATTACTTCAGCGTAAAGAAGTCATTACAGCGGAACGAGTGATCTCTTTAAATGATCGCAGAAAACGGGCACACGATATCATCCAAAAAATCGTCAGCGTTGCCATTCACCAGATATCAACCAGCGTGATTCACCTACCGCCTGTATCTCAACAACAGACTTATTTGGAAACGTTACACAGAATTCCACATCACTGAATGATCGCTGGATACATTCAGAAGAGTATGTTGGGCCTAAAGTAGCGTTGACTTTTACATTATATGACCAAAAATAACCGGACACTCATAGTGGAGATTAATATGAGATGAGTCCACACATTTAGTCCTTGTGACGGTTTGAACTCGGTTGGTGACATTTTCTGTGACGTATCTAAATGTCTTGGAGCAATGGAAACCCATTCTTCCTAAACAGCGAAAACCAGAGAAGGCTGTGAAATTGGACGCTGAGGTCTGGAGTGAAGTCGATATTGTAGTAATTCCAAATGTTAAAGTCGCGACTCTGGGCAGGCCAGTCCATTTCAGGACAAGAATGTTGTTCTTTTTGTTGTGATATTCAGCCTCTAGACTGGTTTTACGTAGTTCTCCACGCTGCTCTAGCCTATGCAAGCCATTTCATCCCCGAACAACTACTGCAATCTACATTATCTGAACCGACTAACCGTATTCCTCGCTGAGTCACCGTCTGCATTTCAGAACCTCACTTCTGTTGAGTTGTGTTCCCAAAAGCCTTGCGTCTCTAAAAGAATTACAATGTCTCACCAACCTCGACGTTTTTACTTCTTCTTCTTGAACTTTAATCGTCTTTCCATATGTCTCCTAATATTGCTTTACTGTTTTCTTAATGTTCAGGTTGAATATCGCTACAAAGCTGTCTTACTCCCATCCCAACCACTGCTCCCCTTTCATGTCTTTCGACTATTATAACTGCCGTCTGGTTTCTAGACAAGTCGCACACAACTTTTCACTCCTTATCTGTAGCCCTGCCATCTTCAGAATGTCAAAGGTTGTGTTTCAGTCAACATTCTCAAAAGCTTTCCCTAAGTCTGCAGATGCTATAAACGGAACTTCTATGACGAGTCGTAGGGCCAGTAAAGTCTCGCGTTTACTACATTCCTTCTGAACCTAAACTGATCACACCCATGGTTGGCTTCGACCATTATATCTACTATTTTGTAATATCGTCTTCACTAGGGGCCTTGTTCTGACTTAGGTCTTTCACTGCCCAGTGAAATTCGTCTCGCAGTATTGTATATCCCATTTCATATTCATCCACTTCCCCTTCGTTTCCATGAAGCTGCCATCTGTTACATTTCCATTTTATAGCCCATGTGTACAGAGATTCAGGGAGAGCATAAGGGAACAATTGACAGGAATGGGGGAAAGAAATACAGTAGAAGAAGAATGGGTAGCTTTGAGGGATGAAGTAGTGAAGGCAGCAGAGGATCAAGCAGGTAAAAAGACGAGGGCTAGTAGAAATCCTTGGGTAACAGAAGAAATATTGAATTTAATTGATGAAAGGAGAAAATATGAAAATGCAGTAAATGAAGCAGGCAAAAAGGAATACAAACGTCTCAAAAATGAGATCGACAGGAAGTGCAAAATGGCTAAGCAGGGATGGCTAGAGGACAAATGTAAGGATGTAGAGGCTTATCTCACTAGGGGTAAGATAGATACTGCCTACAGGAAAATTAAAGAGACCTTTGGAGAAAAGAGAATCACTTGCATGAACATCAAGAGCTCAGATGGAAACCCAGTTCTAAGCAAAGAAGGGAAAGCAGAAAGGTGGAAGGAGTATATAGAGGGTTTATACAAGGACGATGTACTTGAGGACAATATTATGGAAATGGAAGAGGATGTAGATGAAGATTAAATGGGAGATACGATACTGCGTGAAGAGTTTGACAGAGCACTGAAAGACCTGAGTCGAAACAAGGCCCCCGGAGTAGACAACATTCCATTGGAACTACTGACGGCCTTGGGAGAGCCAGTCCTGACAAAACTCTACCATCTGGTGAGCAAGATGTATGAAACAGGCGAAATACCCTCAGACTTCAAGAAGAATATAATAATTCCAATCCCAAAGAAAACAGGTGTTGATAGATGTGAGAATTACCGAACAATCAGTTTAATAAGCCACAGCTGCAAAATACTAACGCGAATTATTTACAGACGAATGGAAAAACTAGTAGAAGACGACCTCGGGGAAGATCAGTTTGGATTCCGTAGAAATACTGGAACACGTGAGGCAATACTGACCTTACGACTTATCTTAGAAGAAAGATTAAGGAAAGGCAAACCTACGTTTCTAGCATTTGTAGACTTAGAGAAAGCTTTTGACAATGTTGACTGGAATACTCTCTTTCAAATTCTAAAGGTGGCAGGGGTAAAATACAGGGAGCGAAAGGCTATTTGCAATTTGTACAGAAACCAGATGGCAGTTATAAGAGTCGAGGGACATGAAAGGGAAGCAGTGGTTGGGAAGGGAGTAAGACAGGGTTGTAGCCTCTCCCCGATGTTATTCAATCTGTATATTGAGCAAGCAGTAAAGGAAACAAATGAAAAATTCGGAGTAGGTATTAAAATCCATGGAGAAGAAATAAAAACTTTGAGGTTCGCCGATGACATTGTAATTCTGTCAGAGACAGCAAAGGACTTGGAAGAGCAGTTGAACGGAATGGATGGTGTCTTGAAGGGAGGATATAAGATGAACATCAACAAAAGCAAAACGAGGATAATGGAATGTAGTCGAATTAAGTCGGGTGATGCTGAGGGAATTAGATTAGGAAATGAGACACTTAAAGTAGTAAAGGAGTTTTGCTATTTGGGGAGCAAAATAACTGATGATGGTCGAAGTAGAGAGGATATAAAATGTAGACTGGCAATGGCAAGGAAAGCGGTTCTGAAGAAGAGAAATTTGTTAACATCGAGTGTAGATTTAAGTGTCAGGAAGTCATTTCTGAAAGTATTTGTATGGAGTGTAGCCATGTATGGAAGTGAAACATGGACGGTAAATAATTTGGACAAGAAGAGAATAGAAGCTTTCGAAATGTGGTGCTACAGAAGAATGTTGAAGATTAGATGGGTAGATCACATAACTAATGAGGAGGTACTGAATAGGATTGGGGAGAAGAGGAGTTTGTGGCACAACTTGACCAGAAGAAGGGATCGGTTGGTAGGACATATTCTGAGGCATCAAGGGATCACCAATTTAGTATTGGAGGGCAGCGTGGAGGGTAAAAATCGTAGAGGGAGACCAGGAGATGAATACACTAAGCAGATTCAGAAGGATGTGGGTTGCAGTAGGTACTGGGAGATGAAGAAGCTTGCACAGGATAGAGTAGCGTGGAGAGCTGCATCAAACCAGTCTCAGGACTGAAGACCACAACAACAACAACAGTCCATGTGGACACTGAGATGACAAAAGCCATGAGGTGGCGATATGTACATGTACAGATGGCAGTAGTATCGCTTAACATGGTGTAAAAGGGCAGTGGATTGGCGGAGCTGTCATTTGTACTCGGGTGATCCTTGTGAAAAGTTTCCGACGTGATTATGGCAGCACGACGCGAATTAGCAGATTTTCAACGCATAATAGTAGTTGGAGCTGGACGGAAGGGGCATCGCATTTCGGAAATCGTTAGAGAATACAATATTCAGAGATCCACAGTGTCAGGAGTATGTCGAGAATCCCAAATTTCAGGCATTAACTCTCACTACGGACAACGCAGTGGCCGACGTCCGGCACCTGCGTGTTTCCCTAGATTTGTCAGTGCTAAGAGACAACACTGCGTGAAATAACCACACAACTGCGACGTATGACAGACGTATCCGTCAGAATAGTGCGGTGAAAGTTGGCCGTAAAAGGCTATGAGAGCAGACGACTGACGCGTGTGCCTTTGCTAATAACACGACATTGTCTGCATCGCCTCCCTGGACACGTGAACAAATCGGTTGGACCCAAGAAGGCTGCAAAATCGCGAGCAGGTTAGATGAGTCCCGACTTCAGTTAATAAGAGCTAAGGGTAGGATTCGAGCGTGAGACAGACCAAACGAAGCCATGGATCCAAGTTGTCAACGAGGCACTATGCAAGCTGGTAGTGTCTCCATAAACGTGGGGGCTGCGTTTACATGGGTCCCCTGGTTATGTTCGGCTACTTGGAGACCATTTTCAGCAAATCCTGGACTTCATGTTCCTAAAAATGTTGGAATTTTTATGGATGACATTGCGCCATGTCACCGGGCCACAACTGATCGCGATTAATTTGAACAACATCCTGCACAGTTCGAGCGAATAATTTGGCAATCCAGATAGCCCGACACGAATCACATCGAACATTTATGGGACATAATCTAGAGGTCAATTCGTGCATAAAATCCTACACCGGCAACACTTGCGCTATTATGGACGGCTATAGAGGCACCAAGGCTCAATATTTCTGCAGGGTACTTCCAACGATTTGTTGAGTCCCTGCCACTTCGAGTTGCTGCACTACACCAGGTAAAAGGAGGTCCGACACGATTTTTGGAGATCTCACGACTTTTGTCACCTCAGTTTATAGTGCTTGCACTTCTTTGCTTAGCAGTGGATTTCCATCTGATCTTTTAATACTCGTATTTATATAGCTGCTTCTCTTTTCTCCAAAGAACTTCTTAATTATCTTATTAATCCTCATCTTTCCCCTACTTATACATGCTTCTACAGACTTGCATTTCTCCTCTAGTCATTTCTGAGTAGCCATTTTACACCCTTATCAGTCTCATTTTCTAGACGTCTGTGTTTCCTTTCGCGAGCATCATTTGCTGTTTTATATGTGCTCCTTTCATCAGTTACATTCCGTATCTCCGGTGATATCCAAAGATTTCTACTCGACAGTCATACAGTAGATCTACTGTACGTGCCCCCAGGAATAATAACGGCTGCAGCCTCCCATTCCTTTCAGCCGTTCACGGTACCAGCACGGCAAAGCATATTGGCAGATATTACAAGGACCGATCATCAAATCATCTGGACTGCTGCACCTGCAACTACAGGGAAGGCCGCTGCTCCTCGTAAGCAATCACATATCTCTCTTATCTCTCCACACATACTCCTCCGTTATGATTGCACCCACGGTACGACTATCTGTGTAGTTGAAGTATGCAAGTTAACCCAACTCGATAAGGTCCATGGTTCATGTGAGATCAGTAATGTTACACTGATCCTGTTTCATGGAATGGCGTAGCGTCATATTGATATGATCATTGTCTCTGACCGTTCATATTCTGTACATAGGACACAATACTGTAAAATGTATTAATATTTTTCCGCATATTTTGCGTTTCCTCAAGTGCACTAAGAGGACCAAACCCTAATTACGAATCACATCCGCATAACGTAATTCATTCTCCTTCGTACCGCACTGCTGACACTACACATGATGGCTCCTAGCGTTCTCCAGCCATTCGCCAAAACTAAACCCTTCCATCGTATTGCTACTACACTACTGGCCATTAAAATTGCTACACCAAGAAGAAATGGAGATGATTAACGGGTATTCATTGGACAAATATATTGTACTAGAACTGACATGTGATTACATTTTCACGCAATTTGAGTGCATAGATCCTGAGAAATCAGTATCCAGGACAACCACCTCTGGCCGTAATAACGCCCTTGATACGCCTGGGCATTGAATCAAACAGAGCTTGGTTGGCGTGTACAGGTACAGCTGCCCATGCAATTCAACACGATACCACAGTTCATCAAGAGTAGTGACTAGAATGAGATTTTCAATCTGCAGCGGAGTGTGCGCTGATATGAAACTTCCTGGCAGATTAAAACTGTGTGCCGGACCGAGACATGAACTCGGGACCTTTGCCTTTCGCGGGCAAGTGCTCTACCAACTGAGCTACCCAAGCACAACTCACGCCCCGTCCTCACAGCTTTGCTTCCGCCAGTACCTCGTCTCCCACCTTCCAAACTTTACAGAAGCTCTCCTGCAAACCATGCAGGACTAGCACTCCTGAAAGAAAGGATATTGTGTAGACATGGCTTAGTCACAGCCTAGGGGATGTTTCCAGAAAGAGATTTTCACTCTGCAGCGGAGTGTGCGCTGATATGAAACTTCCTGGCTGATTAAAACTGTGTGGCGGACCGAAACTCGAACTCGGGACCTTTGCCTTTCGCGGGCAAGTGCTCTACCAACTGAGCTACCCAAGCACGACTCACGCCCCGTCCTCACAGCTTTGCTTCCGCCAGTACCTCGTCTCCCACCTTCCAAACTTTACAGAAGCTCTCCTGCAAACCATGCAGGACTAGCACTCCTGAAAGAAAGGATATTGCGTAGACATGGCTTAGTCACAGCCTAGGGGATGTTTCCAGGAAGATATTTTCACTCTGCAGCGGAGTGTGCGCTGATATGAAACTTCCTGGCAGATTAAAACTGTGTGGCGGACCGAGACTTGAACTCGGGACCTTTGCCTTTCGCGGGCAAGTGCTCTACCAACTGAGCTACCCAAGCACGACTCACGCCCCGTCCTCACAGCTTTCCTTCCGCCAGTACCTCGTCTCCCACCTTCCAAACTTTACAGAAGCTCTCCTGCAAACCATGCAGGACTAGCACTCCTGAAAGAAAGGATATTGTGTAGACATGGCTTAGTCACAGCCTAGGGGATGTTTCCAGAAAGAGATTTTCACTCTGCAGCGGAGTGTGCGCTGATATGATACTTCCTGGCAGATTAAAACTGTGTGGCGGACCGAAACTCGAACTCGGGACCTTTGCCTTTCGCGGGCAAGTGCTCTACCAACTGAGCTACCCAAGCACGACTCACGCCCCGTCCTCACAGCTTTGCTTCCGCCAGTACCTCGTCTCCCACCTTCCAAACTTTACAGAAGCTCTCCTGCAAACCATGCAGGACTAGCACTCCTGAAAGAAAGGATATTGCGTAGACATGGCTTAGTCACAGCCTAGGGGATGTTTCCAGGAAGAGATTTTCACTCTGCAGCGGAGTGTGCGCTGATATAAAACTTCCTGGCAGATTCAAACTGTGTGGCGGACCGAGACTTGAACTCGGGACCTTTGCCTTTCGCGGGCAAGTGTTCTAGCAATTGAGCTACCCAAGCACGACTCACGCCCCGTCCTCGCAGCTTTCCTTCTGCCAGTACCTCGTCTCCCACCTTCCAAACTTTACAGAAGCTCTCCTGGAAACCATGCAGGACTAGCACTCCTGAAAGAAACGATATTGCGTAGACATGGCTAAGCCACAGCCTAGGGGATGTGTCCAGAAAGAGATTTTCACTCTGCAGTGGAGTGTGCGCTGATATGAAACTTCCTGGCAGATTAAAACTGTGTGCCGGACCGAAACTCGAACTCGGGACCTTTGCCTTTCGCGGGCAAGTGCTCTACCGACTGAGCTACCCAAGCACGACTCACGCCCTGTCCTCACAGCTTTGCTTCCGCCAGTACCTCGTCTCCCACCTTCCAAACTTTACAGAAGCTCTCCTGCAAACCATGCAGGACTAGCACTCCTGAAAGAAAGGATATTGCGTAGACATGGCTTAGTCACAGCCTAGGGGATGTTTCCAGGAAGAGATTTTCACTCTGCAGCGGAGTGTGCGCTGATATAAAACTTCCTGGCAGATTCAAACTGTGTGGCGGACCGAGACTTGAACTCGGGACCTTTGCCTTTCGCGGGCAAGTGTTCTAGCAATTGAGCTACCCAAGCACGACTCACGCCCCGTCCTCGCAGCTTTCCTTCTGCCAGTACCTCGTCTCCCACCTTCCAAACTTTACAGAAGCTCTCCTGGAAACCATGCAGGACTAGCACTCCTGAAAGAAACGATATTGCGTAGACATGGCTAAGCCACAGCCTAGGGGATGTGTCCAGAAAGAGATTTTCACTCTGCAGTGGAGTGTGCGCTGATATGAAACTTCCTGGCAGATTAAAACTGTGTGCCGGACCGAAACTCGAACTCGGGACCTTTGCCTTTCGCGGGCAAGTGCTCTACCGACTGAGCTACCCAAGCACGACTCACGCCCTGTCCTCACAGCTTTGCTTCCGCCAGTACCTCGTCTCCCACCTTCCAAACTTTACAGAAGCTCTCCTGCAAACCATGCAGGACTAGCACTCCTGAAAGAAAGGATATTGCGTAGACATGGCTTAGTCACAGCCTAGGGGATGTTTCCAGGAAGAGATTTTCACTCTGCAGCGGAGTGTGCGCTGATATAAAACTTCCTGGCAGATTCAAACTGTGTGGCGGACCGAGACTTGAACTCGGGACCTTTGCCTTTCGCGGGCAAGTGTTCTAGCAATTGAGCTACCCAAGCACGACTCACGCCCCGTCCTCGCAGCTTTCCTTCTGCCAGTACCTCGTCTCCCACCTTCCAAACTTTACAGAAGCTCTCCTGGAAACCATGCAGGACTAGCACTCCTGAAAGAAACGATATTGCGTAGACATGGCTAAGCCACAGCCTAGGGGATGTGTCCAGAAAGAGATTTTCACTCTGCAGTGGAGTGTGCGCTGATATGAAACTTCCTGGCAGATTAAAACTGTGTGCCGGACCGAAACTCGAACTCGGGACCTTTGCCTTTCGCGGGCAAGTGCTCTACCGACTGAGCTACCCAAGCACGACTCACGCCCTGTCCTCACAGCTTTGCTTCCGCCAGTACCTCGTCTCCCACCTTCCAAACTTTACAGAAGCTCTCCTGCAAACCATGCAGGACTAGCACTCCTGAAAGAAAGGATATTGCGTAGACATGGCTTAGTCACAGCCTAGGGGATGTTTCCAGGAAGAGATTTTCACTGCAGCGGAGTGTGCGCTGATATGAAACTTCCTGGCAGATTAAAACTGTGTGCCGGACCGAGACTCGAACTCGGGACCTTTGCCTTTTGCGGGCAAGTGCTCTACCAACTGAGCTACCCAAGCACGACTCACGCCCCGTCCTCACAGCTTTGCTTCCGCCAGTACCTCGTCTCCCACCTTCCCAACTTTACAGAAGCTCTCCTGCAAACCTTGCAGGACTAGCACTCCTGAAAGAAAGGATATTGCGTAGACATGGCTTAGTCACAGCCTAGGGGATGTTTCCAGGAAGAGATTTTCACTGCAGCGGAGTGTGCGCTGATATGAAACTTCCTGGCAGATTAAAACTGTGTGGCGGACCGAGACTTGAACTCGGGACCTTTGCCTTTCGCGGGCAAGTGTTCTAGCAATAGAGCTACCCAAGCACGACTCACGCCCCGTCATCACAGCTTTACTTCCGCCAGAGTTCGAGTCTCAGTCAGGCACACACTTTTAATCTGCCAGGAAGTTTGAAGAGTAGTGACTGGCGTATTGTGACGAGCTAGTAGCTCGGCCACCATTGACCAGACGTTTTAAATTGGTGAGAGATCTGGAGAATGTGCTGGCCAGGGCAGCAGTCGAACATTTTCTGTATCGAGAAATGCAACATGCGGTAGTGCATTGTCCTGCTGAAATGTAGAGTTTCGCAGGGTTCGAATTAAGGGTAGAGCCATGGGTCGTAACACATCTGAAACGTAACGTCCACTGTTCAAAGTGCCATCAATGCGAACAAGTGGTGACCAAAACGTGTAACCAATGGCACCATATACCATCACACCCAGTGATACGCCAGTATGGCGATGAGGAATACGCGCTTCCAATTTGCGTTCACCGCGATGTCGCCAAACACGGATGCGATCATCATGATGCTGTAAAGAGAACCTGGATTCATCCGAAAAAATGACGTTTTGCCATTCGTGTACCCAGGTTGGTCGTTGAGTACACCATCGCAGGCGCTCCTGTCTATGATGCAGCGTCAAGGGTAACTGCAACCATGGTCTCCGAGCTGATAGTCCATGCTGCTGCAACGTTGTCGAACTGTTCGTGCAGATGGTTGTTGTCTTGCAAACGTTCCCATCTGTTGACTCAGGGATCGAGACGTGGCTGCACGATCCGTTACAGCCGTGCGGATAAGATGCCTGTCATTTCGACTACTAGTGATACGAGGCCGTTGGGATCCATCACGGCGATCCGTATTACCCTCCTGAAACCAACGATTCCATATTCTGCTAGCAGTCATTGGATCTCGACCAACGCGAGCAGCAGTATCGCGATACGATAAACCGCAATCGCGATAGACTACAATCCGACCTTTATCAAAATCGGAAACGTGATGTTACGCATTTCTGCTCCTTACACGAGGCATCACAACAGCGTTTCACCAGTCAACGCCGGTCAACTGCTGTTTGTGTGTGTGAAATCGGTTGGAAAGTTTCCTCATGTCAGCAGGTTGTAGGTGTCGCCACCGGAGCCAACCTTGTGTGAATGCTCTGGAAAGCTAATCTTTTGCATATCACAGCATCTTCTTCCTGGCGATTAAATTTCGCGTCTGTTGCACGTCATCTTCGTGGTGTAGCAATTTTAATGGACAGTGGTGTAGGTATGGTCAAAATAAATGTAAGCTTCGGGGAAAGACCGGTAATATACAGTACAAGAACCAAGAGGGAACTACAGGATTGTATGACCAAGAACGAAGTGTTCAGATTAAAGAGGGAGTGAGACAGGTATGTAGCCCATCGCCTGTTCAAACTGTACATGGAAAAAGCAAAGATGAAAATAAAAGAAAGGTGCAAGGATGGGCTTAAAATTCAGCGTGAAAGGATATCAGTAGTAAGATTCGCCGATGATATTGTATCCTCAATGAAAGTTATAACAGAGCATTAAGTGGAAGGTCTGGGGGTGAGGCAGTATGTGTAATACAAAAGTTCTAAGCATAATTTTATTGTAACTAACCATGCAGTAAAATTCACTGATACTCTTAAAACCAAATTTTTCTAGGCCATAGGAAATAACTGATTTAAAACAATATGTCAAAAAAACTTTACAATGAAACGTTTAATGTAATGTGGCAGCTTGGCCAATAAAAACTTCACAACCATAAGTGAATGTAACACATGCGCTCATCCTATCAATATTACTGCAGTTCCT
Source organism: Schistocerca nitens (assembly GCF_023898315.1). NCBI lineage: Eukaryota > Metazoa > Arthropoda > Insecta > Orthoptera > Acrididae > Schistocerca > Schistocerca nitens. The sequence goes on from NC_064622.1 coordinate 437,741,056, forward strand.
CATTCGTCTATCTTTGCTCAGTGCAAACGGTTACAAAAGAAAACACAACTATCAGATTTTGTCTGTGGAAGGGACAAGAAAATAACTATCTGAATACAGTACATATGAGTAGCACGACAAGTTTCCGGACTCCGTCCTCCACGTAGCTGGTGGCTCCGGCAGTCCCTCGTGGCAGTCGGCAGAGGGCGACACTTCAGTGGCGCCGGCCGCCCACACTGTAGTACCGACGCGGGAAGGCTGGGCGCGGCATTCAGAGGCGTTGGACAAGTGGCGATGATACAATCGGCACAAAGTGAAGAAGAATTACAGGATTTGTTGAACTGGGATGAACACTCTAATGAGTATAGAATATGAACTGAGAGTAAATCGAAGAAAGACGAAAGTAATGGGAAGTAGCAGAAATGAAAACAGAGCGAAACTTCTGATCATGAAGTGGACGAATTTAAGGAATTCTGCTACCTATAGTTCAATTCTTTTATCTTGGCGGTTCGCGCATGCCCGCCCAGACGCGGGAGATTGCTGCGTTGCCAGTTGTACGCGCCAAGAGAAGCAGCGCCATAGCATATTTCGCAAACTTACGTTTACGGGGGAGCGCGCAGTTTATGAAGTAAAGCCACCACGGCCGCATTAACCCTTTCGCTGCTACAGAGACGTGCTCCCCGCATTCCGCGATGTGCGCGATTTTGTCATGATTGCACTGCTCGCCTGTGCAGACACATAGTGTTTCGACTGCTTTGATACACTTTGTCATTTGATTTCAAAAAAACTATTTGGCCCAAAAATTTGATTTGTACACATCTTCTCGACTGATACCTTCCCCCCATAAATGCCTTAATTTTGTTTCGATGTTCAACGCAGTTATTGTGCAGCATTATATGTAGTAAACCACTGCACGAAATTTTGAATAGTTTGCAGATGTAAAAGCCTATAGCGTATACTTTCCATGTGGTCCATTTTAGTTGCCACTAGAAATTTCAAAAAATTACATTCAAACGAATAAAATTCATGAAGTAAGGCACTTCGATATTGTTTTTAATTAAAGAAAATATTAAGCAGCAAAGAGGGGTTGAACTTAGAACCTTTAGCTTCACAGCCATACACTTTAACCATTACGCTAACGCAACTCGTCGCTACAATAATTCCTCGGAGGACTTTAAAATATCACGCAAAATACCGACAAACATTTGGTATGACTCACGTTTCGTCGAAGTACAATAGGAAATAACAATTACCGCTGTTCTTTATTGCGAAAAAGCGGTTAGTGATAATGATACAAACACCTTTCCTTGCTATCGCCTGAATTAGGAGGCTTATTGCTTGTTTGGTTTAATTAATTAATAGAATATGAAGCAATTGGTATAAAGAATACTTTTTCCAAACTTTCTATAAAAGAAAGTCTGCTATCAAGACATTACTTTTGTTCGATTACTTTATTTATGACTGAACGTTTCTAAAACTGAAGACACTCGTCCGTGCTCTGCACTGTAGTCGAGCTCTGGCAACGTCGTTCTATGTTAATTGGCTGACTGTGTTTTGTGACGTCAGATGCGCAGAACGAACCTAAACTCGGCCGCCGTCATAAATGACGCGCACTTTGGGCAGCAAAACAATTCATGACGGACGAAGCAAGGAGGGAATCAAAAGCAGACTAGCACGGCAATAAAGGCCGCCTGCCCAAGAGAAGTATACTTATAGCATACATAGGCCTTAATCTGAAGAAGAATTTTCTGAGAATGTGCGTTTGGAGCACAGCATTGTATGGTAGTGAAATATGGGCTGTGAAAAAACCGGAACAAGAGAGAATCGACGCGCTTGAGATGCTGTGCAGCAGAAAAATGCTGAAAATGACGTTTCCTGCACAATCACCGAAGAAAGCGTTATATGGAAAAGACTGACAAGGAGAAGGCAGCGGGCGATATCACATGTGTTCAGACATCAGGGAATAACCACCGTGGTACTAGATGGAGCTATAAAAAACAAACACCGTCCGAAAAGGCCTCTAAGGCCCAGCGGTATCGACGTGCCGACTGGTCGACGTGTCATCTTCAGCCTTTAGGCGTCGTCAGATGCGAATACGGAGGGGCATGTAGTCAGCTCACCACTCTGCCGGCCGTTGTAGCTTCTCAGTTGGCCCAACAAGAGCTGAGTGCATCCCGCTTGCCAACAGCACTCGGCAGATCTGGATGGTGACCAATCCAAATGCTAGCCAAGCCGGACAGTGGAACTGTCGAGGTGTTAGAATGCTATGTACACTTGTTTTAGGGATGTCAACAGTCATAACAGTAATATCGAAGGCTTCGTTTGTGAAAATTCTACGGCAGCTGCATCTAGATTTTAAGGGGCTCCGGAAAGGCTCAAAATCATAAAAAAGTTCAATTTTTACTTTTTTGCGTTTTCTGAATCTGCAGACTATTACCTTTTAATAGATATATAATTTATTCAATTCCGAAGACTACAACTATTTTTAAATTTTTTTTTGAAATGTGTTCTATATGGGCGTGACCCACTGTGGCGCTGTTAAACTGCTGTCAAATGGTGTTATTATTAACGTCCGTGTTCATCAGGTACATTTTAGTGATGTGAGATAAAGTATGTGTTGTGGCTAACCTGTGATGGTTCAATATATATCGCTGGTGTGATTGTCGATTGTTTCATGTTTATTTACTCTGTAGTTATCTCGAAAATATTCGTAATTAATTCTGTTTCTTGAGTCTCTGTTTTGTTGAAGTATAATAATGAGTAAAAGTAAAGTTATTAGAAATCCTCTGAAGGTTTTTAAGAAAAGGAGAAATGTTGGAAAGCCAAAGGTATGTGTTATTACTGTAAACAATAAAGACGATGAAAATCCCCAACATAGCTTGTGTCCCAAAGAAGAAGACAGTTGGTGTAAATATAACAAAGGATTGCTAACTGGTGAAGTGTACACTCATAAGCATAGTCTGCCTCATGCAATAGTGGAGGTGATAAAACCTATTTTCAGAGACATAGCAGCACCTGAACTGTTGAAAAAGTGTATTCACGGAAAAACTCAAAACCCCAATGAAAGTGTAAATAGTCGAGAATCCCCAAGACTGTATGTGTTGGAATAGAAACACTTCACTTTGGTGTGTATGATGCTGTTGCGACTTTCAATGATGGCAACATTGTAAGGTGCAAGGTATTTAGAAATATGGGAATGAAGATAGGTTCTAACATGGTACGAGCGATGCTTGCTTTAGACAAGGAACGCCTTCGGGCTGCAGACAGGGCTGTAAAGAGTCTAGAAATACAAGCAAGAGTAAACAGGAGGAGGAACAAGAGGAAGCTGGAGGAGGAGTTTGCAGAGGATGAAGATAATCCATCCTATGGACCTGGAATGCACTAAAAAGTTAATCCAATCTTTGTCGCTCGATTCCCAAAACTTTTATTTTCTCATACTAATTACATGTTTTCTAAGGATCTTCCAAACATATTTGTTTCAAACTTTCAGTAAATGTTACACAGTACCTTCTGCATAATTTAACACAGCCTTTTTCCAAAAAACTGTATATTTTTGAATATATAAATAAAAAATTGCAAAAAAATGTGAATTTTCATTACAATTGAAAAAAAATCATCTTTAATAACTGAACTAAAATTTTGTAAAATCCCTGTGTTAAGTTGTAGTCCATATTCCAATAAATAATCTGTAAAAAGTTCAACTTCCTACCTCAAATACTTTGTGAGGAAAGATGTCATTTATAAGCGTTATTTTAACATTGCAAGTATAGGGCGTTCCGGAGCCCCTTAACTTACTGTTTCTCGAAATGCTACAACAAGATGAGAAAACATCTGCTGAAAAGGTGTGCCCGTATACTACGTGTACCTGTACTGTAAATAAGAAGACATTATTGCAGTTACTGTTTACGTTCTCCATAAGGAGCATTTCTACCCTCTATTAGAAGTGTACCTTTGTGTACATTGTACTCGCACAAACCTTTAACTGAAGGAGATTGAATGAATGACTGGTGTGCACTTTCCTTCTGTTTCCATTTGTTTATTGTCAATTCCAGCAGGTGGACGAGAACTGTGTGCTAGTACAGAAGAGTCAAAGTCAATTTTACATTACATTTTTAATAATATTATTTGTACAGGAGTACGTTTTTACAGGATACGGTTTTGATCAGATCTTGGGTAGAGGCACTGAATTACCGAAAAAAAACACACACACATTGTCAAATTTTTAAACGACGTACTGGTGTTTATATCTTCGCGCAGAATACGGTGGCCGATGCGGAGTGACTAATTTTCGTCCAAAGCAGTGGGCGAGTTCATTCGTCTGTTCAACAGGGGAGGCCGACGGTGTTTTCCACCATACGGCCGGCCGACGATGACAGAACTGCGGCGCACGCCCATCAACCTTTCTCAAACGGTCATACGGAAACTATTTGTTGAAAAAAAATTTCAATTTGCCTTACTTATAGTTATATATGTCAGGTTTATGATGATGTGCCTGTCATTTCGTTAATGGTCAGAGTTATTCTGATATTTACATGGAAATAAGACACTGAGCGAAATAGTAAAAAAATTTCAATGAAACATACTGGTATCTATAATTTTGCGTTCGGTACATATTTTATAATAAGAGGGTAAGTCAATTATTATCCGGAAAGTAGTTATAAAATTTTATTGTAAGCAAATAGGAAACTTACAAGAACATCATTTTTCGACATATTCTCCTTGTGTTTCAACGCACTTGGTACATCGTTGTATAAGCTTCCTGATACCTTCATAAAAGAAGGTTCTCGGTTGAGCTGTGAGCCAGGAATGCACCGCTTCTTTCACTGCTTCGTCCGAGGCAAATCGACGGCCCCTTAATGCCTGTTAAGAGGGGACCAAGCAAGTGATAGAAGGGGCAAGATCGGGACTATATGGAGGATGATCCAGTACTTCAAATTTGAGTTTCTGGAGCGTTTCAGCAGTGTGGGCAGCAGTATGCGGACGGGTATTGTCGTGCAACAACACACGTCCTTTTGACAGCAATCCATGGCGTTTGCTTCGAATTGCAGGTTTTAGCCTGGCTGTAAGCATCTCACTGTAACGTACACTGTTTATGGTTGTGCCTCTTTCTCCATAATGTTCCAGTACTGGACCTTGTGCGTCCCAAAAAACAGTAAGCATCAGTTTTCCTGCGGGTGGTTGGGTCCTTAACTTTTTCATGCACGACGAATTTGGATGTTTCCATTCCATACCCTGCCGTTTACTCTCCGGCTCGTAATGATGGATCCATGTTTTTGTCACCAATAATGATCCTGTGTAAGAAGTTGTCCCCTTTGTTACCATAGCGATCTAAATGTTTTTTGCAGATGTCCAAGCTCGTCTGTTTATGCAACTGTGTGAGTTGTTTTGGGACCCAGCTTGCACAAACTTTATGAAACCAAAGTTTTTTGTAGATGATTTCGTAGGCAGAACTGTGTCCAATTTGCAGAACATGTGCCACTCCGTCAGTAGTTAATCGTATGTCTAAGAGAACCATTTCACGTGAACGCTCAGTGGTTTCTTCATTTGTGGCGGTAAACGGTCGTCCGACTCCTTCATTGTGCGTAACACTTGTGCGACCATTTAGGAATTTTTCAGTCCATTAGTAGGCACTCCGTTGTGGCAGAACACTGATCCCGTATTCTGCCGAAAGTCTTCGATGAATTTCGGCCTCTGATGCGCCTTCCGACCACGAAAAGCGGATCACTGAACGTTGCTCTTCTTTGGTGCAAATAGACAGCGAACAGCACGGCAGCGATAACGAAAATAACCTAGCAGCTTGAAAATTGCAAAGATATAACAACAAGTAAACAAAGCATGCGTCATCAACGGAAAACTACAGTACTACCAAAATAAACAAAAAAATAACTAAATTGCGGATAATAATTGACTTACTCTCGTATGTTACTGTGTATGTAATTTAGCTAACATATCGAATTTTTCTTTAGACGTGGGTGGAGGTCCGTATTTCTCACCAATCTCGAGAAAATTGATCTGATGTAGCACATTCATTTGTGATCGCGCCGCGCCGGCGATAAAGCGAAATTGAAATATCCACAACATCCCCGATATTTCATAAACGATTTGAGATATCGAAAAGAGATTTCGGCAAATCGTACCACGCAAAGAGATAAGTTTATTATTCGAAACTTCATTATCCACCGTGTTATTTCACTAACTACAGAAGGTTTCAATGAAAGAATGTCATTTTCGAGGGACATCGATAGCAGGTGAACGAGAAATGGTATGGGGTTTGGAACAACATAAGTAATACATTAGATGCTTTTTGTACCGAGGACGTGCTTCTTCACAACCTACGTACTTTTCCTCTGTTCCTTAGTTAATTAACTTAATAAACCACTGTTTTAGGATTCTCTCGAAGTTGTGTCTGCACAACATGTTAGTGACGTGACGTTTTGTAAATTCTTCTGTGTTTTAGCGAAAGAAGAAAATTTTAACATGGTAGCAGGGGAAGTATGTAGGTTTTACTCAAAATCCGCCACTCATGACGCTTCTCTGAAAGTTACAAATGATTAGTAAGCCAAGCGAAAATAAGTAACTGCATTTTCGGTGGAATTCTTTTTAGATACTATTCAAAGCAGAGTTACAGATCTTTTTGAATGGTCACCAAGCGTGGACGTCAGTTTAGTACGGCACTTCCCCTACAGCCCATGGCATTTCTCCTACAGCCCTGCCCGTGACATCCACCATCAATGCTCTCCCCACGTGTGTCCTGTCTTTTGCGCATCTACCGGCCGCGGTAGTCCGCGAAAGGTATTTTTTTTTTCCATCTGGTCAAAACATTGAAGTGTGGTGGAGTGGTCATTTGCTCTATGTGAATGGGACACCCTGTATATGTGTGCTGGACACAGAAGTAATACCTTAAAATTTCAGTTAATTAAGGTCAAATTAAGAACAAATGTCCGAAAAAGTACCGTTTGAAAGTAAAATAAGTATGAAGATCGGCTCACTTTCAAATCTCCCACTTCGGGGTACGCACACAGCGGAGACAATCATCTCGAGCCTGTGTGTTCTACACAAGATGATCCACGTGTTCACTGCACACGGCCCACAAACTATGGCCCGTGTTTGTGGAGCACCACAGTCAACCCTCCTAGTTCCGATCGTTGCAGTTTCTCATGGCTGTTGTTGTAATAGGGCAAAAGTGGTATGTGATGCACTGAGGTGGTCTGAAAAACATTCTCGATACATGCGTTGTGCAATCAACCATGACGTTACATAAGCTGGAACTTTAGTTTGACACTGGTTCAGTTGCGAATACAGAAAGGCGAAAAAACAGCATCATCTGTGAAACCACTTAGATTGCAGTTCGTATTCTCGTCCAAACCATTTGGGATAACGTGCTGCATCACGCCTATGAGGAAACTTTCGATCCAGTTACAAACTGGACGGATATCCCATAGGAGCATGTTGTGTTTGAAGGGTGTATATGTGGACATGAATCCAAAGCTTCTTGATGCAATAATTTACCAACGGCCGTATGATTTGTAGAAGTTTATTTCATTTTATGAACTTCTATGTGCTACCAGTTTCGGCATTACGAAGAATGTTCGAATACCTGTAACAACGTAGCATAAAATGGTGTGCCAACTATATTTTTACTAATGTGATCTGCTGGTTGGCACATAGAGAAACTAGCTTATTGCCCACTGCTTCACTCACGTAGACTGTATGGTCTGTACAGATTTTTTTTTTTTTTTTTGCTTTTCATTAATCAAATTTCTATGTTGTTCACAAATTGCAACACCTTCTAAACTAGTCACGCTAATTAAGACCTAGAAGCACGGCCTTCTCCAAATGCACCTCCGGCCAGAATGCGATTCTGATAGCTTTCGTTATGCCTTTTGCATTCTTGCGGTGATATTTCCATAGAAATTTTCATCCCCTAACACATACTTATTTAAATGTAACCGAGAAGTGAAATACCAGTTTTCATAGATTTAGCTTCAAAAATTCCTTAATAAAACTTAATATGTTCTTAAATATTTTCGCCCCAATTTAACCTCCTTTGCAAAAGCAGTGAAACACGTATTTTTCTGACAGAGAAGCTAAACGCTAATTTTCAAAGATTTAGCTTTGAAAATTCTTTCATAATGAAATAATTCATAAAATTGTTCATCTTCCATTTCACTCACATAGGGAGTTGAATTTCCAAAAACAATGGACAACTTTTTTTTGTTTGTTTCCAAGCTAGAAGTCAAAAATGGTTCAAATGGCTCGGAGCACTATGGGACTTAACTTCTGAGGTCATCAGTCCCCTAGAACTAGGAACTACTTAAACGTAACTAACCTAAGGACATCACACATATCCATGCCCGAGGCAGGATTCGCACCTATGTAGCTTTAAAAACACTAGCAGTTCTGTAAGAATGATTTATTTCCAGAAAAACATTTAACCATTATTTTATCCCCGTATCGGTTAAATTTCCAAAAATGCTGAAACACGCGTTTCTTTATTTCTGACAGAGAAACAAAATACGGGCTTTCGTAAGTCTAGCTTCAAAACTGTCTTAATTGCGAAAACTTTCAAAATGGTTTCCATCCCCTAATTCACCCCCTTAAGGGGGGATTTCGAGAAATTATTTCTTAAACGACGTCTGTAGTATAAGATCAACACCCTTTGAAAATTTCACGTTTCTATCCTTAGTGGTTTGGTGAGGCTATGATGAGTCAGTCAGTCGGGAATTTGCCTTTTATATATATAAATTGTAAGTGTATGTCACAAAAGTAGCCAGCTAGTGCGTTCCTCTGTCTCATACACCTAGTATCACGGCTGAAGTGAATCGTGTATCTCGCTACCTCTGCGCCACATTGCTAAGATCAGTTTGTCATATCCACAATGAAAAGTGCCGTCAAGTACGCTACTAACATTGCATTAAACAGTACCAAATGACGTGCCAGTTTCGCCTGCTTTCTCTGTCTCCATTTCATGTTAATCTTTCTGAACAACGATGACCAGAAATCAGGATGATTTCATATTAAAATCCACGACAGTCACGTCCTTCAGGCACCAACCAGATCTTCGATACTACGACCCAAACTTCAAAGGCTGTAACATAACATGTTTTACTGATCTCTTGTGAGGAGCTTTTGGAAGATTCGATTGCAGTCTGCGTATATTTTAATTCAGCAGGTGCACTATTTTCTTCGCACACGAGGAATTATAAGGAAAAAATCCTTTAAGCTATGTAGAAGTTAACAGAGGGGGAAATAATTTCACATTTTGCTCCATTTAAAGTCGACCACAACCAGACAAGCAGAAAAAACAATGCACTTGCCACTTAGCACAACTTGGATGACGCGGATTATGCATGCGGCAACCAGGGAGGGAAATTATAGCTCCAGTTCAAGTTTGCGGAATCTAAGAAGTGATTCATAACTTATGGCTATCGTGACGTGACGAGTGATTTCGTTTGTAGTAACTGTAAAAATGCTGCAACATTGAATTTCCCTCTCCCTTTGGTCAAGCGTCACATATACACTGAAGCGGCAAAGAAACTGGTATAGGCATGCGTATTCAAATACAGTGATATGTAAATAGGTAGAATAGGGAGCTGCGGTCGGCTCCGGCTATATAACACATGTGTCTGGTGCAGTTGTCAGATCGGTTACTGCTGCTACAATGGCAGGTTATCAACCATTCAACGAAACATCGTCGATATGGGCTTTCGGATACGAAGGCCCACTCTTGTACCCTTGATGACCGCATGACACAAAGCTTTATGCCTCACCTGGACCCGTCAACACCGACAATGGAGCCGGCAGGTGTGGCCAAGCGGTTCTAGGCGCTTCAGTCTGCGACCGCGCGACCGCTACGGTCGCAGGTTCGAATCCTGCCTTGGGCATGGATGTGTGTGATGTCCTTAGGTTAGTTAGGTTTAAGTAGTTCTAAGTTCTTGGGGACTGATGACCTCAGATGTTGAGTCCCATAGTGCTCAGAGCCATTTGAACCGACAATGGACTGTTGATGGCTGGAAGCATGTTGTCTGGTCGGAGGAGTCTCGTTTCAAATTGTATCGAGAGGATGGACGTGTACGGGTATGGAGACAACCTCATGAATCTATGGACCCTGCATGTCAGCAGTTGATTGTTCAGGCTGGTGGAGACTCTGTAGTGGTGTGAGCCGTGTGCAGTTGGAGCTATATGTGACCCCTGATAAGTCTAGATACGACTGTGACAGGTGACACCTACGTAAGCATCCTGTGTGATTACCTGCATCCACTCACGTCCAATGAGAATTTCGACGGACGTGGGCAATTCCAGCAGGACAATGCGACACCCCACACGTTCTGAATTTCTCCAGGAACACTCTTCTGAAATCAAACACTTCCGCTGGACACCAAACTCCCTCCAGACATGAACATTATTGAGCATATCTGGGTTGCCTTGCAACGTGCTGTTCAGAAGAGATCTCCACTCCCTCGTACTCTTACCGATTTATGGACAGCACTGCAGGACTTATGGTGTCAGTTCCCTCCAGCTCTACTTCAGACATTAGTCGAGTCCATTTCACGTCGTGTTGCAGCACTTCTGTGTGCTCGCGGGAGACCTACACGATATTAGGCAGGTGCGCCAATTTCTTTGGCTCTTCAAAGCCTAAAGTCTGAAATGTAATTGCTTTTTGTAAAAATTGTATTCTGATGAATAATGAAATATTAGAAAACATGGAATTGATTTTATTGTGAATAGAATGATTCAGAAAGTATTTACTTAAAAAATAACTGTTTTAATTATAAGTGGACACAAGTGATTTGAAGAACTAGTTGCTACAGTGTTGAAGTAGCTAACAAGTTTGTCAAGCCTGAATTATCTGTAATGTAGTGGGAACTGTTGGTATATTTTGTCAGATTTATATTGAATCATTTCGTTGACATTCCTAATTCACAAAGCTTTGCGATGTTATTTCACGACGTTTTTCGACGTGATTTGCCTTTTACTGTCCTCCCAATTGCAAACTGTCTGCTTAACAAACTAATTACCTGGAATTTTGTTTGACGTGGCTGAAAGTCGTATTGATGGAACTTTCAAGTGATGTTTTCCGGCAGACTGGATCTAAAAGGAGCGGATGCAACGAGGAGGTTTGCTACAGCGAGGAATCCATTTGTGGCTGGCACTGTGGAAGCAAATACATTGTTTGCTGTACGACCACACTGTACGTTAAGTGGTTACAACTGTTTGGCAATTCGAGAATTCTGTAAAATTCTGTTACAGCTGCGTGAAAGGGTATACCTTTAGAGTCTTTCTTGTTAAAACAGGAAATCCACACACTATCCTGGTATATGGGTATTAATGACAGTAGTTAAATAAGATATTTTTTCGGGACAAATTTCAGCAATCACTTGCAAATAAATGTTTCTATACTTTTCCGGTATCGACAAATTAATTTTTCATCTTCAGAAGATTAGTTTGGCCGAGAGTCAGTATCTTCTTCATAGAAGGATAATGCCATGATACCGTATGTTCAGAAATTTCCTAATATAACGTGGCATTATCCTTCTATGGAGAAGGTATGCGAATTAATTTGTCGAAACCGGTAATTAATAATAAAATTTTATTTGCAACTCATGATTATATATATATATATATATATATATATATATATATATATATATATATATATATATATATATATATATATAGGGTGAGTCACCTAACATTACCGCTGGATATATTTCGTAAACCACATCAAATACTGACGAATCGATTCCACAGACCGAACGTGAGGTTTGTGTTAAAAAACATACTTCCGTGCATTTTTTTATGGTTTGTATTAACCAGTTACACTATCCCCTCTCCTCACGTTCGGTCTGTGGAATCGATTCGTCAGTATTTGATGTGGTTTACGAAATATATCCAGCGGTAACGTTAGGTGACTCACCCTATATATATATATATATATATATATATATATGGTATATTGATTATTCCATTCCGGTATTCGCTTCAGGAATTATTGTTGCTTTCCCTCAGTTTAAATTCCATTAACATAGGCAGCTCACACATAGCTCACACATTTCACATGCAGTTTCACTGACCACCGGTATACTGACGGCCGTATTATCTACTTTTAATTACTTTCGTTATGTTGAGCAATACTTTTTTGACAGACGAAGTCAGACATTGTTTCAAGATGTTCGACTGCGAACTCATTTGCTGTTGTCTCATCTGTTTCGTGTTTGCTGCAGTAAATACAGTGGGGAAGGAAACGGAATGAAAACAAAATGTTTGTGAAATTGTAAAAAATGATTTAATTAGAGAGTACACACCAAGCACATATTACTTTAGAAAAAAGCAAACAATAACTTCGGATCACACAGTAAACTGAAAATTACATTTAATGGCTGAAAACAAAAGAAGTCGGTGGGGCGGGTGCCCGTTTACTGGGCCTTGTATATTCTCGTTGCCACCAGGTCGCCCAGTTTAATCGTCTGCAACAGAAACAAACGGTAACAGTGATGGAATGAGTCTGGAGATAGGGTCATTCTGAAAAACAGTCGTAAACTAAAAGTTTTTGAAAGTCAGTAACTGTGTTAACAATGATTTAACTAATGAAGAACTGCAAAAGTCTCGTTGTTTTCCCCTATCTTTGTACCATTTTATTATTTAACGTAAAGCAAGCGGTGTGGTTGATGGTTTGCATGTATATGAATCTCTGCGTAATGAAGGACACATTAAAGCACGTGAAACAATCAGAACTACACACACACACACACACACACACACACACACACACAGACATCACATACAACAGTAACGTACACACTTGAAAATGGGAACAAATTCCTGAAACGCGTCATGCTACGCTTGAAGAAACGTAACTGCTGCAGTACTATATTATCTAAATCATTAAAGCAACTGATGCTTCTTCCTGAACACCTAATACATTTAGCCAAGAGCTCGTCGGTGTCATAGTGTAATTCTAAAGCGGTAAGATATATAACCTGGCATGTAGATCGGTCTCTTAATGGGGCTATGCGCTAAAATATTAAAATGTACAGAGAAGTCCGAGCAATAAGATTTTTTCATTGTACATAGGCACTGATAACTGCTGCAATATAGTCTACTTATAACATTTATAGAAACTGGAATGTAGAAAGTAGTGTACATTTATATGCGGCGGATAGAATGTCCCATGTCTTTAGAGACAAATTACACAAAAGGTAGACGACCTTAAACTGAGTTGATCTAAATAGTAGTGAGAGAGTCGGAAATGAAGACTTTGTCTTTTACTGATACACGCAAGTTACACCTCATAGCAACAACTTCAGCTCGTAACAGCTGCCGGCCGGAGTGGCTGTGCGGTTCTAGGCGCTACAGTCTGGAACCGCGAGACCGCTACGGTCACAGGTTCGAATCCTGCCTCGGGCATGGGTGTGTGTGATGTCCTTAGGTTAGTTAGGTTTAAGTAGTTCTAAGTTCTAGGGGACTGATGACCTCAGAAGTTGAGTCCCGCAGTGCTCAGAGCCATTTGAACCATTTTTTTCGTAACAGCTGCTCAGTGTTAAAACAACCCATCCCATCGCATCCATTGTAGTTAATCCGTTGACAAAACAGAAGTCTTCAAAATCATTAGATCCCATTACTTGCACATGTTGTTTATGATAGGAGTGTAATCTCGACTATACCACTGTTCTCCGACTAGTATATTTCAATGTGTGCATTTCACGAGCGAGATGACGGCTTTTATTGATGATGTATCTTCCACACGAACCAGCACCAGTACCTCAAATTTTATTGTGCGAAAAAGTATTCCTCGAAAACCTTGCCCAGCCCCCTTCTCATAACTTACTACCTACGTTGATAATTAGTCGCGAAACCTCTGTAGTTGAAAATATTCCGATTATTGAAATGACGTTCTATGATAACTTATTTCTTTTTCGCTGCGGATTTGTGTTCAGGATGCCCGAACACCCCAGGAGCCGGAAGTCCATGCTCTGGTGGGTGATATATCGGGAGTCATCAGCATCTCATCGATTTTTCATTAAAATTGAGATCCCTTATTGATTAAAGCTACAAACATCAAACTTGGTATAAGGGCTTAATTGTACGTTAGATTTGTAAAATTAGTGCCGAGTTGTCATCGGAGTAATATTTTTTCAATTATTCATGTTTCCTCTCCAACACGATTCCCATCCTCTTCCTTTCCCCACTCTTGTACTGCGAAGCTACTGTTTCTGGTTTTACTCATATCAATGTGGATGGTGTTTGTTTTCACTTCAGAGTTTTGTCCCAGTCTTCACTCTTCCATCTGATCCCTCCAACAGGACTGATAAGCCTGCCGACTCCCCTCCCCCAGTTACCCCATTTTGACAGTTCTTTCGCCGTTCATTCTTCCATCTGATCGATCTGACTAAACTGTTCGCCTGCCTCTCCAGTTAGCTCAGTTCAACATTTCCTTTGCCCTTCGCTCTTCCATCTGCTCGACCCAACAAAAATGTTCAGCCTACCTCTACCCCTTTCCCAAATTATTTCCGATCGAACCTTACGTTTGTCCTCCATTCTTCCGTCCAACCAACCCAACTAAACTGGTCAGCTGACATACACCGCTACCCCAGGTACCTCCATTTGATACTGGACACTTACGATAACGCACTGTTCCTTGGAGAACTCGCGGATGATGATGGTGGGGTGGTCGCCCTTCTGCTCGTGGACAAGCTTGTTGGGTCCGTCCTGAGTGATGGTGGACTTGACCTTGCGGCCGTCCAGGGTCTCCTCGTCGAACTCCTCGCCCAGCTTGAAGGTGAACTCGGTGTTCTTGATGGCAGTCTTGGAGGTGAGCTTGAATTTGTCACCGTCCAGGATCTCCAGCTCAATCACCGGCGACAGCGCCAGACCGGCCTTCCGCTCGATGGCGCCCACACCTGCACACAAAGACCGTCGTCGCCTGTCTCAGAATAAATTGTTAGGGCTAAGAAGAAAGCACAGTGATCTACGAGGCGTACTCGTACGGTTTTAATTATCAACTCGATAATTTAAAGTTACGTAATTTTTTTAAAGTCCATGTCTGCAGTTCTGATATATATTGAAATACTCGCACCACAGTACCATAGCATACGAGCTATTGATAAAGCGGATTACAGCGTGGTAAACTGTTTTCTGTATCTGAAGCAAAACAACGCTGCAACAATCTATGCTGGACTGATAGTCGTGTGCGACAATAATGCACTATCATGTGATATAATGGCCGGATGTAACAGGCGCATTCGGTCTCGTCAAACAAGTCTGAATGACGAAGAACGAAGTGACAGACCATATCTCTGTGCAGACCTGAGAATCGCAAGAGAATTGAAGTCGCTGGTGTACCATGACCACCGTATCACAATCGAGACGATAGTGGAAAAACATAAAATCAGTCACGAGCCAGTTCTCAACATAAACGTTATGTAGATGACTAAGGTTTTCGCCTGCTGTGTTTTGCTACTGCTCACATCGATTCCAAAAAGCTCGGCGAATCGAGGCACCAGAGGAAATGCAGCTGTAGCTGGTCAAATCTGATGACTTCTGTAAGCGCCTGGTCGCCATGGACGCGTGTTGACTTCTTCACTATGACCCCGAGGCGATGTAACAAAGCTTAACAATGCCACCACGAAGATTTATCACCGCCCAAAGAGACGAAGATCTAGTCGTCACCGAGCAAAGTGATGCTGAGAGTTCCTTGAAACTGCCATAGCGTGGTGCTAAAACATTATGTTACTAAGGAGCCACCCATGATAGGAATACTGGTATTGTACCGGAATCTCCTGATGATGTTCCGGGAGGGGTGTTAGGGGGGGAGGGGGGAGGGGGGGGGGGAGAGGGGACTACAGGACGAAGCGTTGTGGGAAACTATAAACTGTGTTCAAATTTTTGCTTAAACGTTTTTTGGAACAGCGATCTTGTAAGCTATACAAAATCAGGTGACAAAACACTCTAGATAGCGATGGTTATTTTATTAAAATGACCGGTTTTGGCTTAGTCTTAGGCCATCGTCAGAGCTTCGGCGACTGAGGTCAACTGACTGTTCTACGCATCGTCAACTTCTGCTGATGGTGCCGTCTGAATATGGCCTAAGACTAGGCCGAAACCGGTCATTTTAGTAATACAATTATCGCGATCTAGACGGTTTTTTCACTCACTTTATATTGTAAATGGCGCGTTTTTGCTCCAGACAACTTCCCAGTCCATTTGAGGAGCACACAGCCATACATGCTGCTTCTTTGGGCTATCAAATTTTGCCTATCGTCCATATTCTGACACAGCACCTTCTAACTTCTTATCTCGAATGAAGAAACCATTACATGGCAGCTTTTCCATAATGAGAACGAGGTCATTATCGAGGTGCAGTGTTACCTCAACAGCCAAATTGCATTCGGCAACTAAGATCCTCCACAAGACATCCACTAGTGTAAAAAATATGTCGTGTTGAAGGGTGAATATCTCGAAAACACATAACGCCATCACTGAGCTTCATGATCTCAGCCTGATTTTTTTCGATGTGATAGTGAAAACTGTATGATTAACTCTCCTACTGCGTCGATACCGTTTGTACATTTTTGAACAGAAACTTGCATTAGTTTCCTGGATTGGCACAAATTACACTAGCGTCTCAGTTATGAGGGGTTTAGCTAAGTTCTTATAGCAAGTTCTGGTTGTGTACAATACTATATTTATCTTCAGTAAAGCGAATAAGTGAGCCAGAATACGCTTTGTGAATTTTAAAATTTTTCCATCGAACTGAATATTCTACGAGGTTTCGGGCTTGCTGCCGGTCGTCGTTAACTGCAACGATATTTTGAATGGGTAGTTATCTTCAGGGGCCATCGAAGTATGATAGTTCACGAAGATGACTGGCATGTGCCCTTTCGAAATTTCGTTGATTTTAGTTAAGAGCGACCGGCAGGAAGTCCGATACTTCTTTGAATATACAGAGCACACTAACTTCTTATGCAGTGATTTATTATCAACTACCTGAATAAAGAAGTAGTACATGAGAGAAGCTACATATTTCTGCAGTTTCAAATATGAAATGAACCCTCATCTTTCGAAATACACTCCTGGAAATGGAAAAAAGAACACATTGACACCGGTGTGTCAGACCCACCATACTTGCTCCGGACACTGCGAGAGGGCTGTACAAGCAATGATCACACGCACGGCACAGCGGACACACCAGGAACCGTGGTGTTGGCCGTCGAATGGCGCTAGCTGCGCAGCATTTGTGCACCGCCGCCGTCAGTGTCAGCCAGTTTGCCGTGGCATACGGAGCTCCATCGCAGTCTTTAACACTGGTAGCATGCCGCGACAGCGTGGACGTGAACCGTATGTGCAGTTGACGGACTTTGAGCGAGGGCGTATAGTGGGCATGCGGGAGGCCGGGTGGACGTACCGCCGAATTGCTCAACACGTGGGGCGTGAGGTCTCCACAGTACATCGATGTTGTCGCCAGTGGTCGGCGGAAGGTGCACGTGCCCGTCGACCTGGGACCGGACCGCAGCGACGCACGGATGCACGCCAAGACCGTAGGATCCTACGCAGTGCCGTAGGGGACCGCACCGCCACTTCCCAGCAAATTAGGGACACTGTTGCTCCTGGGGTATCGGCGAGGACCATTCGCAACCGTCTCTATGAAGCTGGGCTACGGTCCCGCACACCGTTAGGCCGTCTTCCGCTCACGCCCCAACATCGTGCAGCCCGCCTCCAGTGGTGTCGCGACAGGCGTGAATGGAGGGACGAATGGAGACGTGTCGTCTTCAGCGATGAGAGTCGCTTCTGCCTTGGTGCCAATGATGGTCGTATGCGTGTTTGGCGCCGTGCAGGTGAGCGCCACAATCAGGACTGCATACGACCGAGGCACACAGGGCCAACACCCGGCATCATGGTGTGGGGAGCGATCTCCTACACTGGCCGTACACCACTGATGATCGTCGAGGGGACACTGAATAGTGCACGGTACATCCAAACCGTCATCGAACCCATCGTTCTACCATTCCTAGACCGGCAAGGGAACTTGCTGTTCCAACAGGACAATGCACGTCCGCATGTATCCCGTGCCACCCGATGTGCTCTAGAAGGTGTAAGTCAACTACCCTGGCCAGCAAGATCTCCGGATCTGTCCCCCATTGAGCATGTTTGGGACTGGAAGAAGCGTCGTCTCAAGCGGTCTGCACGTCCAGCACGAACGCCGGTCCAACTGAGGCGCCAGGTGGAAATGGCATGGCAAGCCGTTCCACAGGACTACATCCAGCATCTCTACGATCGTCTCCATGGGAGAATAGCAGCCTGCATTGCTGCGAAAGGTGGATATACACTGTACTAGTGCCGACATTGTGCATGCTCTGTTGCCTGTGTCTATGTGCCTGTGGTGCTGTCAGTGTGATCATGTGATGTATCTGACCCCAGGAATGTGTCAATAAAGTTTCCCCTTCCTGAGACAATGAATTCACGGTGTTCTTATTTCAATTTCCAGGAGTGTAACTCTGTCATACTCAATACCTCAAACTCAGCCTACGTGCATGACTAACAACAGAACCTCGCAATCTCTTAACCTTCCTCCTGCTTTCCTCTTTCCCCTTTCTACTTTACCCTTCCTCCTCCTTTATTTTTCCTTCATCCTTTTTTTCTTTTTGCCAGGAATTCTGGAGATTTGTTGATTCAAACTTTACCGTTCCTCTCAGTATTTGATCAGTCAGGACAGGAAATCGACCGCTGTGTTACCAAGCAACGGTTGACGGACGAAGCAAAGATGACATAAAAAGCCGACTAGCACAGACAAAGACAGAGTTCCTTGCCAAAAGAAGTCTACTAGTATCAGAAAAAGTTTGTAATGTGAATTTCTTAGAATGTTCGGCTGAAGGACAGACTTGTTTGGAACTGAATCATGGACTGTGGGGAAAGCGGAATAGGAAAGAATCTAATCGATGAAAATGTGATGTTACAATAGGGTGATAAAATTAATTCGACTGATAATACAAAGAATGAGAAGGTTCTTCGCACAATCAATAAGGAAAGGAATATTTTTGAAACACTATCTACAACAATGGAATGGATGATAGGATTATATTAAGGTATCGTTAATTAACTACCTTGGCACTATAGAGATTCTCACAAGCCAAAATTGTAAATGAACACAGACATTGGAGTATTTATGACGACGTTGGGTGTAGATGATACCCTTCGATAAACAATCCGACGTAGGAGAAGAAATCGTGGCGAGCCGCATCAAACCAGTCAGGCGACCAATGACCCAAGAAGAAAAGGTTGTCCAGAACCTCTGTGCTTTGCGAAGACGAACGTGTTCCATTGAGCGGTGTGCTGAGAACTCAGGAGCTACTTTAAGCAGAAGAACCCATCTCCTACTTGAAAGTCAATGTAAGGTACTAGTAAAATCATGAGAGGGTGTAGCTAACCCCTTCCTCTTCAACGTCGGCTCTCAACGATTCACCTTTGGCAAGAAAACCGAAAGAGGAAGAAAACCGAAAGAGGACTCGATTGTCATCGCTGCTCTAATGACATCGTCGTCGACGGATCATTAGACCCCCACGATAACCCCACCCCCGGTCCCTCTCAGGTCATTAGGTTATCATTACTTGGTTGCCTGGACCTGATCCGAGAGGTAGTTTTTCCATTTTTATTTAACCATTTCATGGTTTTTCCTAGGTTTCAGTACAGAGTTCAGATCTATGTTACTAGACAGCTAAAACAGTGGATCATCCCTCTTGCAGGCTGCCTATCTAATGGCTTCCAGGGGGACCAAAAATGTGATTCTCAATATTTCAGAAATGTGTTAACCAAATTTAAAAATTTAAAAATACTTTCATAATCTAGACATTAAGGGGTATAATCTTACGCGAATGGTTTAGCACAATAAGTCAGTTATTAAAGATACGAACTAGGTAGGCCCTACACGCCTTGAGGCACCGCAACACGCGGTGCCCCAATTACCCAGATTGTACCCGTATTCAGCCAGTATGTGTGAATGAGAGCACTTAGCTACATCCAACAACGGTTACACATAATATCAAATCTCTTCGAAAATTTTTATCGTTGACACCCCGCACAAAATAATGAACAGAAAAAAAGTTTATCGATTACTACATTTTCGCAGTTCATGCTGTAAAAACTTCGGCATCAGACGTGACGTTTCAATTTATTACTTCCGTAATACCAACTCTACTTTCAACTCATCTTGCAGAGAATATCCGCACATACCGCTGAATGTAGCTGCTTATCTCGTTGTAGGACACGTAGTTCACAAGGTGTGAAAAACTAATATTAAATCGGAGCGCAAATTACTGTACTGATCCAGCGTATTTACGTCTTCCAGCAAATTTTAAACATAATTTGAGGCCTTTTCCAATATTTCTTGCTTACAGTCCCAAACAATAATGAAAGAATATGAAATATAAGTTTATCGCTTACTAAATGTTCGTTGTTCATGAGGTGAAACTTAGGCATCAAGCATAACATTTTATTATTTCTTTACTACTTACTCGATTCTTTACTCATTTTTCACATAGTATCCACTTTTATCACTGGCGATACCAACAAAATTATTTCACTGTACGACTCATAGCTTAGGAGAAGGCGGCCGGTGTGGCCGAGCGGCTCTAGGCGCTACAGTCTGGAGCCGCGCGACCGCTACGGTCGCAGGTTCGAATCCTGCCTCGGGCATGGATGTGTGTGATGTTCTTAGGTTAGTAAGGTATAAGTAGTTCTAAGTTCTAGGGGACTGATGACCTCAGATGTTAAGTCCCATAGTGCTCAGAGCCATTTGAACCATTTTTTAGGAGAAAAATCAGTTTTTTAAGAAACTATAAATTGTTCCCAATGTTGGTTGTGTAAATGTTAAACAAAATTGTATTGTTGGAGCCGCGCGGGATTAGCCGAGCGGTCCAAAGCGCTGCAGTCATGGACTGTGCGGCTGGTCCCGGCGGAGGTTCGAGTCCTCCCTCGGGCATGGGTGTGTTTGTGCTTAGGATAATGTAGATTAAGTAGTTTGTAAGCTTAGGGACTGATAACCTTAGCAGTTAAGTCCCATAAGATTTCACACACATTTGAACATTTTTTTGTATTGTTGGAATGTGGTTCTTAAATGACTCCAACATTTGTAAAGTAATCTGACATATGAAACTGTTTTGCACTTGGGAGTTACTGGTTTTCAAATAAAGCATACTAATTAACTAACTCCATAGTTGTAAGTTTTTAGAACTCTGTCTGATTTGATTATTGAATCCATTTTCCTTCAGTTTATCGTTCTCAATAACGAACAAAGTAAGGGACTCGCTGGGCGAAAAGGATTTCACTACCGTGTCTTACCTCACGTTTGCAGGATTGGAATCGCAGAAGGGTGTAAGGGTAGTTTTCAGTTCTTAATCACTTTTATGTCGAAAAAACAGCAAAGGAAGTGGACAGACAATATTGCGCTCCCGAGCATATTAGTGGATATTGGAAGCACCTGTTGAAAATAAATGAGGCATAGAAAACACCTGAAGGGTAAACAGAGTAAATCCGTAGGTAATGAACGTTAGTGGAAACGAGAATAACTGACTTGTCATTAAAATTCAAAGACTGAGGACTTAAATAAAATCTTCCATTTCTAAGGTCACGGCCACATAGGTTACACCATCTGACCAAAAGTACTCCAACAACACTGTGTAATGCAGAAATGACCACCAGATGTCACGAGAGTCAGACCCGCCAGCGTAAAAGGGTTGGATTGGATTGTTTTGGGGGAGGAGACCAGACAGCGACGTCATCGGTCTCATCGGATTAGGGAAGGACGGGGAAGGAAGTCGGCCGTGCTCTTTCAAAGGAACCATCCCGGCATTTGCCTGGAGCGATTTAGGGAAATCACGGAAAACCTAAGTCAG